>NC_084619.1:45810454-46110454 GCF_033978795.1 Nerophis ophidion
TTCGGTCATAACCCAAAGTTCTTGACAATAGGTCAAGATGGGAACGTAGATTGATCGGTAAATTGACAGCTTTGCCCTCCAGCTCAGCTCCTTCTTCCTCACAACGGATCGACACAGCGTCTGCATTACTGAATACGCCGCACCGATCCGCCTGTTGATCTCACGATTCACTCTACCCTCACTCGTGAACAAGACCCCAAGGTACTTGAACTCCTCCACTTGGGGCAGGGTCTCCTCCCCAACCCCGAGGTGAAACTCCACACTTTTGCGGGCGAGAACCATGGACTCGGACTTGGAGGTGCTGATTCTCATCCCAGTCGCTTCACACGCGGCTGCAAACCGTTCCAGTGAGAGCTGAAGATCCTGGCCAGATGAAGCCATCAGGAACACATAATCTGCAAAAAGCAGAGACCTAATCCTGCAGCCACAAAACAGGATACCCTCAACGCCCGATCCACAACATACGCAGTCGAGGTCAGCAGAACATCATCCACACCATACAGCCGCCTCGACAATAGAAATGCGAAACTTGGTCCACTCGGACTCAATCTCCAAGACCTCCCTCGTGACGTGTTCAAAGTTCTTCCGGAGGTGGGAATTGAAACTCTCTCTGACAGGAGACTGTGCTATACGTTCCCAGCAGACCCTCACAATGCGTTTGGGCCTGCCAGGTCTGTCCGGCATCCTCCCCAACCATTGCAGCCAACTTACCACCAGGTGGTGATCGGTAAAAGCTCCGCCCTTCTCTTCACCCGAGTGTCCAAAACATGAAGCCGCAAATCCGATGACATAACTACAAAGTCGTTCATGAAACTGCGGCCTAGGGTGTCCTGTTGCCAAGTGCACATATGGACACCCTTATGTTTGAACATGGTTTTTGTTATGGACAATCTGTGACGAGCACAAAAGTCCAATAACAACACAACACTCGGGTTTAGATCCAGCCATTCTTCCCAATTGTGCCTCTCCAGGTTTCACTGTCATTGCCATCATGAGCGTTGAAGTCCCCCAGTAGCACAAGGGAATCACTCAGGGGAGCACTTTCCAGTACTCCCTCGAGTGTATCAAAAAATGGTGTGTGGTCTGAACTGCTGTTTGGTGCGTAAGCACTAACAACAGTCAGGACCCACCCCCCCACCCGAAGCCGGAGGAAACCTACCCTCTCGTCCACTGGGTTGAACTTCAACGTGCAGCCCTCGAGCCAGGGGGGCAGCAAGAATTGCTACCCCAACCCCTCGCATCTCACTGCTGGCAACGCCAGTGTAGAAGATAGTCCGAGAGAACTGGTTCCAGAGCCCTTGCTGTGCATCGAAGTGGGTCCGACTATATCCAGCCGGAACTTCTCCACCTCGCGCACTAGCTCAGGCTCCTTCACCCCAGCGAGGTGACATTCCATGTCCCAAGAGCTAGCTTATGTAGCTGAGGATCAGACCGCCAAGTACCCTGCCTTCGCCTGCCACCCAGCTCACAATGCACCCGACCTCTATGACCCCTCCCATGAGTGGTGAGCCCATTGGTGGGGGGGACCCACGTTGCTTCATAGGGACAAGCCTAGCCACCAGGCGGTTGCCATCGTGCCCCAACTCCGGGCCTGCCACCTTATCGTGTCCTCTACCACGATAAGGTGGCAGCTCTTCTTATAATTTTTAAGACTTGAGTTTTAAAATTTCGTATTTTTAGGTCATTTCAGCACTTACCTGCTGCGCTTATGTCATAGTCAGCAGCCAAGAGGAGCTTTTGTAACCTGTAACTGGTTTTGAAAAAGTTTTTTTGTCTTCTATATACCAAATATTATAAATGCAACAATCTGTTTTATTTAAGATTTATGGTAAATTGAAAAATGATTTAAAGTGTATCATAACCCCAAGAATTGGAGTCAAATTGAAGCGTGAGTTGTTGTAAGATTCATATTTCGAGTAAATAAAAAATGATGTTGTATTCTGTCGCTCTCCCAAGTGCTGTGTTGATGTTTTTACCACACCAACTGCTTTTAATAGCCATGTTGCTTTACCTGGACAACATTAGGTTTTGTTTTTCCTGGCTTACAGCGGGTGACAAGCTGGAAAAGCCAGCTCTATTCAGAACAGAGTGAATGGGCAGCTAATGATCAAATAATTGCATGTAATCACAGTGTGGGAATAGTCAAATAGTCAAAGTGGTTTGGATATGTAATTTGGCCGTGGCTTAAATGAGCTTCCGTCTTAGACCAATGTCACTTTTCCAGGCCTATGCTCCAAGAAAAGAAATTCAACATTCCTATTTAATTATTTTTCCAATGAGGACTACGGTCCTTTTCAGGAGTTGTATATGGCAATAATGACTTTACCTTCTTCTCAACATCAGAGATCATAACCCAGTTAAAGCCAAGTTAAGTAGAACAGATGTCTGGTTTTGTCATCTGTGCTTATTCCAGTATATATACATTTTCATGCCCACTCTTCCTGTACGGTAATAGGCATCTCTAATTCATGGTAGTCTATAGAGGAAGTTCCTGATCGTTGGAGACAAGTGGGCCAGACACACCAATTATGCTTACAGTAGGCCATATCCACAAGTACACACATTTGACATAAAACCACATTGACTGGCTATTGTTTGGACTAATCAGAATGCTTAAAAATTGATTCATCATTACTCAGTTTTACTTGTCCATGAAAATCTTCCCCTCTTTTTCCAAGTTTTCTCGATTTTTATGGAAAAATGCCTGCGTTGGTTTGAGAGTGATTAATTGTTTATTTTTTTAAACCTCAGTGTTAGTGTGGGCACAGCCTTAGTAGTCTAAATGCAAGTCTGAATTATATAACGACATTTGATCTGGGAAATATTTGCTCATTATTTCTTTAGGGCCAACCAGGAACAAGAGGATTTCCAGGGTTCCCAGTAAGTAAAAACAATACTTTTTTGGTTTGAATGACTCAGATATCACTTAAGTTTAGGTAATTTTAAAAATTAACATGTGTAACTGTAGATTGTGTCACAGTTTGTATGTTTCTTCACCTTCCTTTGTTTTGTGTATGTCTTTGTTGTTTTATGATGAGCCTAAAAACAGATAAAATAGGGTTGCCAACTATCCCTTGAAAAATGGAATCATATTGGTATGAGAAACACTAGGCGCTTATTTAGCTGAAAACACTCTGTCACGTAGTAGACCTACAGTTAAAAATCAAAATGACTGATTCTGATCGCTCACCTATCAAACTCAAAATAGGTCAGGCTTCTCTGGCCTCTGTATTTATTCCATTTGCCTTGGCTGTTACTATTTGACGACTGCTAGAGTTGTTTGCCTAGCTTCTAATGTTCTGACTCTGAATGGTGTTTTACATCAGTGACATTTTGTCTTTTGAAAAAATAAGCAATGGAGTTACCTCAAAAAACACATTTTTGTCCAACAAAAAGCAAGTGGCTAATATTGTGCTTGCTGCGATCAAAATTATCATGTTATCATTAATATCATTGTTATCATTATTATCATTGTATTGTTGTATGTGCTCACAAGTACTCACTGAAAAACATTCAAGTTTTAATTAAAAACAATTCAATACTGTAAGATTAAAAAAGACATTTGGCAGAAGAAAAATTAGCTACTGTTTTGGCTTCTTAAGAGCAATGTTTATTGCATAGTTGCTCAGACAGTAATGTGTTTATACAAATTTAGATTGGGGTATACCGTTTTTTAGGGAAAAACTTTAATACCGCTTGTATCTATGTTAGCATTTAAGCTGTCTATACATTAGAGTGCTAAATTGTCTCTCCAGGAAATTAACAGAAGTGCGGTTATGAACAACAATCTTTTTCTTTTTGGTTTTTTTTTACGATCATTTTAATTTTAAAACAGTAATACTAACCTTTGGGAGTTTTCCCACAGTTTAACATGAATACTGTTAATTGTTACATTCCTAGTGGCTATCAATTGGGTGAGCCAGTTTTGGTAACACAGTGTTCATTATTTATTTTTCGGGGAGTTTGCTACCCTAAGATGATTTGACATTGAAATAAAAATTTGCAACACCGTAAACATATAAATAGTTTATCTGATAAATAAATCACATTTTGCGATAGCCTCAATCTAATTCTGTATTGATGCGTGACATCAAATTGTAGGATCAACGAAGTGCATGTTCTGTCTTGCAGTTAATTTAATATCAAGGGTTTTTTAACAGCGGTCATTGTTTGAAAAAATAAATTTATATTTATATTTATATATATTTATTTTTAATTAATTATAATATAATTATATAATTTTAATTGTTTGAAAAAAAAAAAAAAAATATATATATATATATATATATATATATATATATATATATATATATATATATATATTATTATTTTTGTTTTTTATTTTTCACCCCATCCTTGTTTGTGAAATACTTAGCATTTCATGTAAGCTGCTTTTATACCCAATCATGGCACCCAACTGTTCCCAATTAGCCGTCACACCTGTGGGATGTTCCATATAAGTGTTTGATGAGCATTCCTCAACTTTATCAGTATTTATTGCCACCTTTCCCAACTTCTTTGTCATGTGTTGCTGGCATCAAATTCTAATGCTGGCATCAAATTCTAAAGCTAATGAATTTGATGCAAAAAAAAACAAAAAAAAATGTTAATAAGTTTGAACAGCAAATATGTTGTCTTTGTAGCATATTCAACTGAATATGGGTTGAAAATGATTTGCAAATCATTGTATTCCATTTACATTTACATCTAACGCAATTTCCCAACTCATATAGAAACGGGGTTTGTACTTCCATCTGAAAAAGGGGGAATCAAGTTGCAGTTGAAAATGTTCAACCTTTAATCCAAAGGCTTCTTCAGATACTTTGATTCCACCTTGTGGATTACCATGACCTGAATGACTGAAAACATTCCATTGTTGATTCAAACTGTATCTTTGTCACATATAATTACAATGTAACTGTTTTGCTTACAAATACATGTGTCTTCTTTTATTGTAGGGCCCAATTGGTTTGGATGGCAAACATGTGAGTCTCCCCAAGCATTTTGTTGTCATGATGCCAACACCCTATGGTGACATTGGCCCTTTGTCTCACCCAAATTTCCAGAAAATATAACAAATAACTTTTTTAGCCAGTTAAAATAAATATTGGTAATTAGTAAAGGTGTTCCGATCCAATATTGAAATTGGATATTGATCCGATATCAGGAAAAAAAAAAAAAAGGATCAGATCATATGGGCTTGCATTTAATAAATCCAATACAAGCAATTTACTTGTGCAAAGTTGGACAGGTAGTTATCATCCCTCCAATAAGCACACAAGTTTGATCTTTCATTTTATTTTAGTCAAGTCATTTACAAAAGGTTATGGTAGAGTATAGGCTACTAGGAGCTAGCAGCTACACAACAGCTAAACACAAAAGCCCACTAGATGGACAAATGTGGTAAGTGTCCTTAATTGAACAAACTTGCAGTCTAAAACATCACATTTGTCATTACAAAGAAGTATCAAATCATTATAGTTCCATATTACTTACACATACAAAGTATGTCTACATCATTCAATATGTTCCATCATGAGCTTAATTTCATTCATTATGTTTAATATTATTATATACAGTATATATTGTGTCTTTTAAGATCAGTGTTCAGCTCGCAGTGACAATATGAAGGCATATAGTTGATTTAGCTTTAGCCTCTCAGTCTGTTGGCATTAGGTTTACTCGTTTTTTGGCTAACTAAAAAAATTTTGTGCAGCTGACTATGGTTGCATCATGTAGAGTAATGGCTATTATGTGGTTTTATGACACTGCTTTGAAGTCCTGCTGAATATGTATGGTTGTCTGAAAATGTGCTCAAAGGAATAATCCAGCCACTTCTTCATCTTCTTTAGCTCCATTTTTCAAATGATGGAATTGAAGTTTGTTAAAATTAAATTTAAAAAAAGCCGCACACTTGCTTTGATATGGCGGTAGAATAAAAACACAAACTGTTTTCTGCGAACTAGAGTTTTTCAGCACAGAAGTTCCTTGGCTCCTTTTCCAAGCTTTGAGTTTTGCCGGGGCTTTTCAAAATTCAGGGAAATAGAAATGTTCCTTAAACTTAAACTTCATGTAGTGGCAAAGAGTTTTTTTTTTGTTTCCAATGTATTAAAAGTTATTGTTTGTTGTGTTTAGGGATGTAACAATACAATAATTTCAAATCATGGTTATTTTGAACAAACATTTCATGGTTGTTTATTATAATGGTATTGCTGAATTTAAGATAGCTAGCAATTAGCGCGTTAGTTTGTGTAAATGAGCAGTATCACCAATTGAAGTGCAGTAACCAATCACGGTTTTATGATAGTTTAACTTTACAACGATAATACCAACTGTCGGGAGTTTTACTACGTTTTATGATTAATATGCGTAGTAATCATAAAAAAATATACTGACGCATTGAGGCATTATGAAACACAAGTATCTAGATGTGTGTATGTATCACAACAATAGCAAAACACATGAGCGATACAGCTGCTGTGTTGTTTGACTGCGAAATACCAAACTGTGTTTATAAGAAAGAAACTCTTTCAGCTCTCAAGTGATGGTTCGTACTAAACAAAGTGATGTGCCGCATTTTACATTGTTTTTTGTCTGGATCAAAGATCTAAATTGAACTAAAAAAAAAATCAAATTATGAGATAAAAGTTGTTGGATAATTTTGTTTTGATGGGAACTTTCCTTTTTATGTTAACTATTTGGCTCATAGACCGGAGTTGCTCTTTTCATATTCCTTTTTTCAAAAGCTGGTCATTAAAAAAAAAAAATTGAAAAAAAAAAAAAAAAAAAAAAAAATATATATATATATATATATATATATATATATGTATATATTCGCTAACTATTATTTTATTTGCAGGTCAAATGTAATGTAATGTCTTTCTAAATTCAGCAGATAGCAGATGACCATTATGAAAATTAAAACAGTATCAATGCAGTGTTAATACAGGTAGAAGAGTTCCACACACTCGATGAGGCGTCATTTACCCATCGCCACTGTAAATAATACATACTGAGTTGTGGTTGTAGTGGAACCTATTTAAGTCGACCAGTGTTCATGCAGACAATCCGTATGTGTTGACCAACTTATCAAGTCCTGATGTCGACATGTATGGCTGACTGCTTTTGTAGGACACTTCTAACTTGATACCTTTAAGAAGTTGATCAGTTTATGTTGACATGTTGTAGTGTTGTTAACGTCATCATTATCGCTCACATGCAGATTTAAGTTGCATGTACTGTTTAAATGTGGAAGCAATAGCTAACTTCAGTTATGTCGACAACCTTTATGTTGATGTGTATGAGTCAACCTTGCATGCTGACTTAAATGTGTGCTACTTTATTAGGCTGGTTTTACAACGCCAACATAAAAAGGTGTCTTTCATCTTCATCAGGGACAGAATGGGCCTAAAGGTGACATGGTAAGTTTTACTTTGTTAAAAACATCACTATTACTGTCCAGGTTGTAAAATGTATACATGAAAAATAAAATTTCAACAAACACTGAACTCTGTGTTCAGGTCACTTTAACCACGCTTGTTAAGTTTGGCTGGAGAGAAAAATGAGTGTGAAAATATGGGCATAATAGAGATTCAACAGATGGAAGCGTTTAACCACAAATTAGTTTGGAGGGTTGGCTTAGTAGGCTAAATTGGGACCACTTGATATGAATATGCGGCTATTTCAGACTAAACTTACCCCTGCATACTTCAAGCATTTTCTTTAATTTCTAAATCATAGCAGTAGTAGTAAACACATGGCATTTGATATGTCGTCCATCTTAATTGTTTACATGTTTAATCAGCTAAACCTAACCCCCTTTAAAGAGGAACTGCCTATAGTTCACAATCATTATGAAATACATGACGACGAATGTTTATTTTAAATGCATTCTAAATATTAAATACATTTGATCAAAAGTCTGCTCATGATGGAGTCTATGGGAGATCTATTCTGCCTATAAAGCCCATAACAACCATCCAAACACCTCCATTAGGCTTTTATATACATGTTATTATATACAGTATGTAATGTAGTAACAGTCACATTTATAGTAACATTTAATATTTACGTATTTTGATCATTGTAAGCATAAGGTGGGAGGTTAGCTTTTTGTGTCGTTCTCGCCAGTTCCAGATTGTCAAATGGCTGTCAAAGTGTCCCAACTTTGGTAAGATGCACGATTTCTGATCTACAATAAACTTACAGGGAACAGAGAAGCGAGGAAATATCAGACCACTTGATGATATAAACATAGGCACGCACGGAAGTGATCACCTCACTGCTATAAATAGTATGTCGGCGTTAGCGCTTATAATAACAAGTGTCCCAACTTTGGTGAGATGCACGATTTCTGATCTACAATAAACTTACAGGGAACAGGGCAGCGAGGAAACATCAGACCACTTGATGATATAAACATAGGCACGCACGGAAGTGATCACATCACCGCTATAAATAGTATGTCGGCGTTAGCGCTTATACTAACAATATTAGCAATACTCGGTTTTGAGTCACGAAATATGAATTGAGTATTGTAGGTGCTTTTTGAATGGTTATTTATCGGATTTTATGGGTGAAACTCTGCAGTAAGCACACTTTCGTTTACGTTTGTTTAATACTTAAAATGCATTAAAAAAAAATCCGTCCGTGTGAACAATATGCAAATTCCCCCAAAACTGCACTTCCCCTTTAAGACAAAACAGTGAATTTTAAATTTGCCCAATCCAATATTGATATCGGATATCAGTCGATACCAGCAGAAAATCAGACTTTGTGTAAAATCTCTGATATTGGTACTCAAATATGGACAATCTTTATTTGTTCCTGCACTCCTGATTACAACATCTGCAACTAAGCGTTGTCAATCCAATGTAGCTTCATCACAGAGGAGGCTGTTAAGGTTTTTGAGCCAAACGGAGTTATTTATGCGTGCACATGAACGACACTTTCATCGAGTCTTCTAACATCAACGTCCTCTCATGAGGAGACTTTATTTTCTTCTTCTTCTGTTGAACACACAACTGCTGTAGTGTTAAACACTACACAGCACCAGGGCGCCCTTAAGGGGATAACATGCGCTACAACATCCAACCACTACAACACAGTCACTCAGAGTAAGAGCGCAGATATATACAATCTTAACACCCCCACTCCCTATTAGCTCGCTGTGTTGAACCAATTCGTAAAAAATATTATAAGAACACTTTCCATAATCCTGTTTTGTCAATATTCCTCCTTATAGTCTTCATCCCAAAATGCCAAACATATTCTGTGAAAAAAATTTCAACTTCTGTTTAGTAGCTGGTTTTGGCAGGATATCAGCAACCATTTGTTCTGTAGGGCAATATTCCAGTAATACCCTACCACTAGCAACAATGTCTCTTATGAAGTGGTATTTCACATCAGTGTGTTTGCATCTTTGTCTGTTAACAGGATCCTTGGCATCCATGCCAATCCTGACTATATTATACACCCCGCTAGCAGCAAATCCGGCCACTCCCCCATCCCCCCATGTGTCGGTAAGGTGGGTGGGGTAGGGGGTGTGGGGGTGTAAAATATAGTCAGGAAATGTCATGGATGCAAATGATTCTGGGTATTTTTTGTGTTGCGTTTATGTTTTGTTACTGTGAGGATTTTCTCCCGAAATGTGTTAGTCATTCTTGTTTGGTGTGGCTTCACAGCGTGGCGCATATTAGTAAGAGTGTTAAAATTTAGTGAGTGCAATCGTACCTTGGTTATCTTCGTACACTTTTGTTTTAACATATTGATAGTTATCAAGACCTTTTAGTAGCTGTTCTATATAAAGACACTCCTGTGCCGCCTTCTGCATTAGAATTCTTACACTTAACATGTCAGCTGTCGGTGAAAACGTCTCTTCATAATCAGTTCTTACTTTCTGGTCGTATCCTTTAGCAACAAATCTCGCCTTATATTTATTAGATCCATCTGTGTCTGTTTTGAGTGCATAAACCCACTTCGCTTTTAAAGCTCGCTTACCTGGTGGTAAGTCAGTCAACTGGAATGTGTCATTTTCCATTCATGGCGTTTTTCCAGTGCATTGATTTGGATGATACTGTAACACGGCTTCCTGATAAGTTTCTGGAATGTCACAAACTGCTCGATAACAGAAATCAACGCATGTTTGTAATCTTTCCAATGAATCGTCTGTTTTTAAATCTTGTAAATAAGCAGTTTTTTGTTTTATCCTGAATGGATTCTTTCTGATTTCTGTTCCAGAATTTGCCGCTGACTGTTCCACATCTTCCTGCTCATTTAAATTTTCAGTCTTGTTTTCAGGTTGAACTCTGTCCTCATCCTTCTGGTCACTGTCCCAGACTGCAATGTCTCAATGTTATGTCCTGCGTATGGCTCCAAAGTTTTTGTCTCACTCTCTACACTTGTTTTGGTTGCAAAGTTCACCAATCTGATCTTTTGGACCTTTTCCATTTCTGGATAATATACAAGGAAGGCTGGGCTCTTTTTATCATATCCTATGAAAATGCCCTGCTCACTTTTGGAGTCTAGTTTTCCTCTTTCTTGTTTGTAACTAAAACATGTAGACCCAAACTTTTGCATTTGTGACACATTTGGTACTTTTCCTGTAAGTAACTCATATGCTGTTTTCTTTGTCTGTCTATTGTAACACCTGTTTCTAACATGAGCTGCTGTTTGAATGGCATAGTTCCACAAATAGTTTGGTAGTTTGCTTTCTATTAGTAAGCATCTAGCCACGTCAAACAGTGTTCGCCATCCTCTCTCTGCTGTGCCATTTTGGTGTGGCGAATAAGGCGGTGACGTCTCATGTCTTATTTTGTTCTTTGTTAGTAACATTTGGAACTCTCTGTTTGTAAACTCAGTGCCGTTTTCTGAACGTATACACTTCACATCTCCAAAGGGTACATCTGCCAAGAACTTTTCTGTTGCAGCAACTGCATCTCTTTCTGACTAAAGGAAATATACTAATACAGCACCTAAATAGTCATCTGTGAAACATTGTGCGTATTTGTGTCCAACTAGGCTCTCAGTTATCATTGGCCCTGCTAGGTCTGTATGGATTAACTCCAGGGGTTTATTTGCTTTAGCATCTAGTTCCCTATTTCTCATTTGGGTAAACTTGCCTTTTGTACATATTTCACACATCTGATCCGGCTTAACAAAATTTCCCTTAATTACCATACCTTTGACCACAGTTTGGAGTTTGATTACATCCTCATAGTTGCAGTGTCCTAGAATCTCGTGCCATGTTTGTACGTCACGAAAAACTTTACTCTGATCTTCATTTGCATCAACAGTTGGTGGATAATACAGCTTCTCATGTTCGTGTATTTTAAATCCGTTACCGTCTTTAGTGATCATGTGGCTCTCTTCTTTCTTGAAAGTTATTGTTGCTCCTCCGTCGGCTGCTCTCGCCACTGAAAAGATGTTGTGGGGATATGAGGGCATGTACAGAGTATTTCGTAGTTGTGCCCTGTGCTGTCGTCCATCGCTGTCCACTAGATGTATCATTGCTGTTCCTCTTCCTTGGGCCATTCCACTGCATCTTGTCCCATCAGCTAGTTCCACTGAATGAGTCTCTGGTTGAAAAGTGTTGTCAAAGCTTGTAAAGTTATTCACATCATTTACAATGTGAGACGTCACATCCACCATAATGCCTTTCATCTTTATTTTGGGTGCTGACTCACTTTCTTCTTGTGCTGCTTTGAAGAGGTAATCACTGGGTTGTTCATCAGTTACCTTTCTGACATTGTCTCGTTTATCTTTCTTTATGCATATGGTTTCTTGGTGTGAGTTGCTTTTACAAAAGTTGCACCACACTTTTTGGATTACATTTCTTGCTCTGTGTCCTTTTAATCCACATTTGAAACATGTCAGATCTCCATCTTCACTTCTACTTTGAGTGCTGCTGGTGTACTTATGGATATTTCTATCCTGTCTTGTGAACGTTTTCATCACATTGTCTGTCAGCAGTACTAATTTTCTATGACTCTTAGTAAATAACTAATCTCCTTTTGAAATCTGTAAATGTCACATTGTCTTTGTTTTGTGTTACATGTACAACTAATGGTTTGTAAGAGTCAGGAAGTCCTCCAAGAATCATGGCTATGATCAGACTATCACTGACAGTCTCACCGGCATCACAAAGTGCTGTAATCAGGTTTTCCGCTCTGATGACATAGTCCGTAGTTGACTCTCTGTCTACTTTCCGTAGTTTTGTCAAGGACGTGTGTACAGGTTGATAATTCGTGGCTTGCTTTTTCCTGAGTAGTGCTCCCTCAGTATTTTCAGTGCTTTTCTCCCATCGTATGTAGCATCATGTCTTATTAAAGATAAGCTTTTATCATCGAACAACCTTATGAGCTCTGCATAGCAGTCTGGATTCTTTATTCTGTCCGCTGCTGCTTGCTCTTCTCCAACTGGCTCATTTTGAACAGTGTCTTTCAACTTTAAAATATGTAAGTGTCCCAAAAAACTTGCTTCCCTAATGTCATACTTGCTTTCGAATCCATCAAAATATGGTTGCGGGGATACTGCTCCAGTTGTACGAGCCGCCATATTTGTTTAAGCTACGCACTTTAGCAGTGTGCTATGCTAATTAGCTCAAACTTTAGCGTGTACTTCTTCTTCGAGAGTACACGCTACTTTATTGGCTGAAGTCCGTTTAATGCTCCGTGTAATACTTCACGTTTGCATTACCTTTATCCTTGGTCAAGCAGTTCTCCTCTGTTAACTCAAGTCCACACCTGCAAACTTTCTTGGCTTCTCTGTCCGTGCGTCGACTCAACGCTACCTCGCCTTGTTTGCCTGAAATGGCTGGAATCACTGGGGTTCCTGGAATAACTGCGGTTACTGGACTCACTGGGGTAGCTGGGCCCAGTGAGTGCGGTTTGCGGTCTCATCCGCGTAGTCTGCGGATAAACCGCTGGTCGGGCGGGTGACATGACGAAAAAATTGATTTTAATTAGATTCGGGCGGTTGGCGGTTGAACCATCCGGAAATATTTGATATACATGGTTCTGGGATCGGTATCCTTTGCCATTCAAAGAGCCATTTAAGACCCGTGTCACAAAGCGAAGAAGACAATAGGAGACACTTTTATTCTCTAGAATGACTGCCGGCTGTCACCCAGATAATAAGTATTAGGGCGTGCTATGAAGCCATTGGCTTTGTCGCCTTCTACAACATGTGTGATCTGCTTGTCAGTCCAGCATCATGTTGCATATGGCTTCCGCGACAACACGCACACGACTGCAAGGCATACTGGGTGACACAGAGTACACTAATGGTTGCGATA
The DNA here is from genome assembly GCF_033978795.1 of Nerophis ophidion. Taxonomy (NCBI): domain Eukaryota; kingdom Metazoa; phylum Chordata; class Actinopteri; order Syngnathiformes; family Syngnathidae; genus Nerophis; species Nerophis ophidion. The sequence continues at coordinate 45,823,749 of NC_084619.1, forward strand.
TAAACAATTTTAACATTCTTAGTACACGCACACAACTGCAAGGCATACTGGGTGACACAGAGTACACTAATGGTTGTGATATAAACAATTTTAACATTCTTAGTAATATGTGCCACGCTGTGAAGCCACACAGTACAAGATTGACAAACACATTTCGGGAGAACATCCTCACAGTAACACAACATAAACGCAACACAACAAATACCCAGAATCCTTGTATCCGTGACACACCTGACTATTTTATACACCACGCTAGCAGTAAACCCCGCCATCCACCCCCCCCCAACCCCCGTGCATCGGTAAGGTGGGCGGGGTTGGGGGAGCGGGGGTGTAAAATATATTCAGGAAGTGTCACGGATACAAAGGATTCTGGGTATTTGTTGTATTGCGTTTATGTTGTGTTTTTGTGAGGATGTTCTCCCGAAATGTGTTTGTCAATCTTGTATTGTGTGGCTTCACAGCGTGGCACATATTAGTAAGTGTTAAAGTTGTTTATGTCACAACCATTAGTGTATTCTGTGTCACCCAGTATGCCTTTCAATCTTGTACATGTGATTGTGGAAGCTGCACACAACATGTTGGTGGAATAACAATCGGTTCGTACATGTTGTTGAAGGTGTCAAAGGCAATGGCTTCACAGCACGCCCATATTCTTGTCATCAGGATGAAGGCCATTGGATAGTCGTGAGAACTTTAGCAGCTCCAAATGTCTTCATTACTCTGTGAAACAGGTTTAAATAGCTCTGTGAGTGGTAAAGGCGGCCGACCTCTGATGTATTTCAGCGGGCGGGTACGGTTCTGATTAAATGTTGGTTCGGGTGGATGACGACTTTGGTGATGTGGTTGCGGATGATATAATTGCCTATCCGCGCATCTCTAATGCGTGCACATGAACGGCACTTTCATCGAGTCTTCTAACATTAACAAACAAACAAACAATAACAGTGCGATATGTTTTCATAACATGGTCACTACTGCCTACTTTCTCTTGTTATATTCTTATTTTACTGTTATATTTTTATTCCCATTGTTGCTTTTTATTTTGTATTCCTATTGTAATATTTCTCTATTTTGTTTCCATTTAAACCCCCAATATTTACTTTTTACTTTTTTTAAATCGATCTCAACTCTGTACACTGCTGCTGGAATTTTAATTTTCCTGAAGGAACTCTCCTGAAGGAATCAATAAAGTACTATCTACTAGAGATGCGCGGTTTGCGGTCTCATCCGCGGAGTCCACGGATAAACCGCGGGTCGGGCGGGTGACGTGACGAAAAAATTGATTTTAAATAGATTCGGGCGGGTGGCGGTTGAACCATTTGGAAATATTTGATATACATGGTTTAGGGATCGGTAACTTTCACCGTTCAAAGAGCCATTTTGGACCGGTGTCACAAAGCGAAGAACACAATAGGAGATGTAAACATTCTCAAAAATTTCTGCCGGCAGTCACTCAGTTAATAATTATTAGGGCGTGCTCTGAAGCCTTTGCCGCCTTCTACAACATGTACAATCTACTTGCAAGTCCAACAATATGTTGTGTGTGGCTTCCGCAGACACACGCACACGACTGCAAGGCATACTGGGTGATACAGAGTATACTGATGGTTGTGATGTAAACAATTTTAACACTCTTACTAATATGCGCCATGCTGTGAAGCCACACCAAACAATAATGACAAACACATTTCGGGAGAACATCCTCACAGTAACACAACATAAACGCAACACAACAAATACCCAAAATCCTTGGCATCCATGCCAATCCTGACTATATTATACACCCCGCTAGCAGCAAATCCGGCCACCCCCCCATCCCCCCGTGTGTCGGTAAGGTGGGTGGGGTAGGGGGTGTGGGGGTGTAAAATGTAGTCAGGAAATGTCATGGATGCAAATGATTCTGGGTATTTTTTGTGTTGCGTTTATGTTTTGTTACTGTGAGGATTTTCTCCCGAAATGTGTTAGTCATTCTTGTTTGGTGTGGCTTCACATTGTTTATATCACAACCATCAGTGTACTCTGTATCACCCAGTATGCCTTTCAATATTATATGTGTGTTTGAAGAAGCTGCACACAACGTGTTGCTGGACTGGCATACGGTCTGCACATGATGTTGAAGGTGTCAAAGGCAATGGCTTCACATCACCCCCTTTTTCTCGTTATCTGAATGAGCATCATCGGATATTCGCGAGAACGCTAGTGGCTCCCATTGCCTTCTTTACTTTGTGACACGGGTCAAACTAGCTCTTTAAGTGGTAAAGGTCGCCGACTCCGGATATATAACAACGGGCGGCTGGCGGTTCTGATAAAATATTGGTTCGGGTGGATGACGACTTTATTGATGCGGTTGTGGATGATATAATTACCTATCCGCGCATCTCTACTATCCATATATCTATCCATCCATCCATCCATCTATCCATCCATCCATCCATCCATCCATCCATCCATCTATCAACGTCCTCTCATGAGGAGACTTTATTTTCTTATTTTTCTGTTGAACACACAACTGCTGTAGTGTTAAACACTACACAGCACCAGAGCGCCCTCAAGGGGATAACATGTGCTACAACATCCAACCACTACACCACAGTCACTCAGAGTAAGAGCGCAGATATATACAATCTTAACAGTGGCTAGCGAGTGCGGCTTAAGTATGTGCCACATCAGTGCAAAGATATTTATAATCTTTGCCTCCATAGCGGCAAAAAAAGTACATTTCTTACAAGTTGTCACAATCGTATTTGCCGGAGTAGAACCCCAACGCAAAGAATAAATAAGAAAAATAAAGAGCAGACTCAAAAAGGAGTGAGGAAAATACCTAAGTATGCTCACAAAAGGTGTAAAAAAAAAAGCATAAAACACATTTAAAAGGTGTGGAGGGGATACAATTAAGATTACATGGCAGAGCCTCAGGAAACAAGAAGTGTGCTTGGAGCCAAAGCAGAGGAGATGAACACGACTGGAAGGGTGGACCATTAGGAATCTACTGGTGCCAAGTGAACGGACTAGAGGGCTTAAGTCAGAAGGAAATGGGAGTCAGGTGTGCGTGAAGGTAGCTCTGCCATGTGACCCAGAAACCAGACACTGCAACATAAAGCATTAAGTTGGCAGCGGAACTGCCAGATCATGACACAAATATCCCTGCAGGACAAGGAAAAGCTAAAAAAGCTACAGCTTGACCCATGCCAGAGAGAGCAGGAGTCAAGAAGCCATTCTAACAGCTAAGCTAGCGTTAATGTAATGTAGCAAAACAAAAGTAGAATAAGTGTCTTTTGTACTTTAACCGAAATGTAGCTGGAACTGTTACTGTACAGTGAAGAGTAAACACCTAACAGGAAATGATCAAGTACTTTATTAAAGCGTATTAAGTAGTAGACAACTTCTACTACTACTCTGAGCTTACACATCCAAACACCAAAAATTGACACAAAATGTGACTGCAAACATCAGCAGCCAAAGTAAGAGCCTATGTTTTTTTAAAAATAAGTTTTCATTTGAAATTTTAATGTTATATTTGGAAATGTTTTTATTATAATTTATATGCCTAATAATATATTGTGATAATTACTAACGGTCATTTATTACATTATTAATGATCGTTACAGCAAATGTTTTTTTAAACGCCAGGACTGTCTGTTCAGATATTATTTGTTTTATATCCTGTTGTAAATGTTTATGCTTTCAACTGTACTTGTACAAATGAGGTGGAATATCATTTAGAAACACTGAAAATATTCTCCTATTTTCGAATAGTTGCAATCAAAGCAGAAAATTAATCGCAGCAGCTGTATATTTTGCACTTTTTAAAAATTAATCTATACACGTAAAAAGCGTAATTGCTTTCAGATGTTATATGTTAATATGTCCTTTTTGCTCTGTTTAAATTGTCTTGAGAGTCCATCTTCTCCCTGATATTCTGTACATTAACAGTAATTTAAATACATATAAGCTAACATTTTCCAATAATGTACAAACAACTATGATTTGAAATTAACAAATAGTTCCAAAAGATCAATTATTTGAGTCATACTTAAAAAATATATATAATAAGACATAAGTCAAGCTATTTAGGTATAAAAATGTAAAGAAAAATGTTTAAGTTTTTTACTCCCAAACATTGAAAAAAGCTCCAGGACCACATGCACACTTGTAGCTAATGGGAGAAAAGGACCCATTTGGCGGCAAGATTCAAAGGACACTGAGCTTTTTGAATTGGGACAGCCTTCAGGCACCGAGATGACGTCAGCACCCCACAAACACGCACTGCGAATGGTGCAGCTGCCGTATTGAGATACAGCTATTGTACTTTCCACTTGGTCTGTGGTATATCGCCTGTCGCTTTCCTTCCAGCATAAATAGTTCTGGGGTCTTATGGGATAGAATCGTGTAATCATGCACACATATTCACTGTGTGCTAATTTTAAACATATTTTGAGGACATATAACCTTTGTTCTTCTTGCAATGTGATTCAAGTCATGTCAGCCTTTCTGATGATCTGGCTTTCATCATACTGGCCATTGATTCCACTCGTTTTTTGAATGCTGATGGGCAGACTGGGGAAAATGTTCACTAAAGTGACCCTAGCCTAGCATGGAAAATGTTTTAAAATAACATTGCTTGTTGATTATTGTGATTATTCTTCCCTAATTAGCCCCTATATAATAGTCTTCATCACATCAAAAAGATGTTAATGGGGGTTTAAGAGGCTGCGGTTTATATTAGCCGTACTGTTTTGAAAATGGTTTGTTGCTGCTAAACTGATGGGGTCACCCATTCGGAGAAGAATAGATGTGTCAAAATCCAACCCCCTCCATGTATTCATCAATCAAGCAGTTCCTGCACATTGTCAGCTTATACCCCAGGGTATGAAGGGAAGTCAAATTAAACGGGGTTGCTCAAAACCACGACCCAACACTAGTTGTGCTAACTCTTTGGTTTAAATGATGCGTTGACATATTGTCTTGTGTCAATAATGTTGATTGAAGGAATAGATTCACATTTCACTTATGCAGTGACTTTTCTGAAACCTGATTACGGACTGTTACTGTTCTCTTTCAGGGTCAGCGTGGTCCTAAAGGACTCCCCGTAAGTCAGAAAAAGAAGACCATACAACATCAAACTATTTCCAGACAACTTTAACCAACTGACGTGTGTCGTTTTCTCACTTAGGGAGAAATGGGACCTAAAGGAGAAAAGGTGAGTGATGGTTGATTCCAATCATACCACAGAAACGGGTCATGCTGTGATTTTTATTTTCCATAAAATTTTGGGGCGGGGCTTGTACAAAATAAAATCTAAGGAATCAGATTTGACTCTGAAAAACTTAAGTCAATAACAGCCATAGATTTCGGAATCCAGTGGAAGTAGAGTTGTTAACAAAGTACAAAAAAGTTTAAAGTCACTGTGTTTAAAAATGCTACTAATTGTCAAGCGGCAGCAGTGTGCTTCAATGGTCCATCCCACACCGGAAGTCAGGTGATCTGTGGAGGAAACACAAAGAGCAGCACATGCAAAGAGCTGTTTCAAAACAGAAAATACATAATGTTCACAATTATGTTTTTTCCAAGTGAAGTCAAACAAATATACAGTGCTTCACTTTTTCCAGATTTAGTTATGTTACACCTTTATTCCAAAATGGATTGAATACATTTTTGTCCTCAAAATTCTTCAAACAGTTCCCCACAATGACATTTTTTTTTCAAATGTATTAGAAATAAAAAACTAAAAAAATCAAATGTATTTAGAGCCTTTGCTCAATATTTTGTTGATGCATTTTTGGCAGTAATTAAAGCCTCAAGTCTTTTTGAATACGATGCCACAAGCTTAGTACACTTATCTTTAGGCAGTTTCGGCCAAACCGCTCTGCAGCACCTCCCATACTCCATCAGGTTAGATTGGAAGTGTTTGTTTTCGTCCAGGATGTCTCTGTACATTGCTGCATTGATGTAAGACAAGAACTCATGTTTTTTCCCCCATGCATTCTAATTCGCATAATACGGCGTGGCAAACAATGCAGCTAATAGGAGTACTCTGTTGTTCCCATTATGCCCTCTAAAAAACTTCCAAAAACCAATAGCAATACTCTATTTACATATCATCATCTGAATATTATTATGAGCATTAGAGGTATTATTATAATCGCTAACGTAAACCAACTACTTTTAAGGGCCCAGTGATCACATAGAGCTAACTATCTTATGCATCTACAGTATTGGCATACTGGTCTGCTGCTACTGTATCGCCTCTCAGTTGGTGTAAGTTAATTCTAAATTATATACCATGCCTCTCACTTGTATAGTAGAAGGTTGTGGCCATAAATCGATAAATTGGTCAACCTGACACTCAAGTTAGACCTGGAGTTGAAAGGAAAGTCACAAAAAGACGTTTGTTTGTGTTTTGTATTGTTTTAACCTGCATGAGGTTAAGATTGATTCTTCATCTAAACGGGAAGATATGAACATCCCATTAGTCGGCATCCCAGTGAGAGCAGACTTTTACAGTAAGTGTTTATTTAATTATGTTCATAGTTTGTATTTTTTGATCACTTGTTATGTTTCCCTAAAGCTAGATCTTTTAGCACAGAGCTTCTAAAACTTGTAGCTCATCCTCCTTATATTCAGGGTAAAAAAATAACAACGTTCTAGATGATCATGTGTCCCAAAGTAGTCGTTGTTGGCTCTTATGAAGTCTGCCAGTATTAACAGTAGTTGTTGATAAAGGAAATAGCGAATGTTGTGATGTGTCTGTAAAATGACAAAAATATGTAAATATTACATGTTATTATAACCGTGCCTGTTACTACATTACATATACACTGGCAGCATATATAAAAGGTGGATGGAGATGTTTGGGTGTTTTTTAGAGAGCTTTATAGGCAGAATAGAGCGACTGTTATAAGCTTCTTTGTTAGCTGACTTTTGCCAGAGTTTATTTATGAGTTAAGAGTGCATAAAAAAGAAAAATGTGTGAGCTTGTCTCATAAGAACTGTGAATGAAAAAAGTGCAGTTCCCCTTTTAAAGACAGCGTAAGATGGTTAATAATAAATAGGTTAGGGGTTTTTCATACCTACCATTGTTCTCTGTTTGACTAGCACTTGATCAAACCTTGTATGTACTAGGATTCGTGCGGATATCGTATCAAATCAATATTGGTAATGGCCAATACTCAAGGCTCAAATGGGAGGGCGTGCACACTTACAAATGCAGTCCAAGAGAAGTAACGGACAATTTGCAGTCATGTTGTTCTTGTGATAAAATATACATTCAATGACAGCTAACACTTCAGGATCTCAAATGTAATAATTATATTCAATTAGTGTGGTTTGTGTTAGTATCTATGAGTTTGACTTGTGTGGTTAAGTATTAATATCATCCTCACATCTGTTTAAAACTTTGCTTATTTTTCCAGGGTGTCTGTGGTGACTACACACATAGGGTAAGAAGACAGTTTCTCAAGCTTTTTGTCATTATCATTGATTTTGATTAACTCTACACAAAGCATTTTGTCCCGCTGCTGACGGTTGCCTAGTGATCATCAGCTGTGCAGTTGTCAGCATTTTCTTTGCAAAACAAGAAACTACTGCAGAAGTATAACAGATGTTGATGGCCAACACATGCGAGTAGTGCAGTTATTTTGAGTGATGTCTCTTGGGTTTGGCTACTTGCAAATCATTGGACTACTTGCATGTTGTTGGACATAATAGGCTCCTTTGTTAGAGGGTGCCAAAAATAAGACTCCTGTTTGGAGACAGCTAGACCCATTTTCTAGATACACTATGGACTGACTAAATGTATGTTTGATTTAGATGTTCACAATATTTGTCTATACTGTATAATATGTGTTGAAAATGTTTCATTTTGTTCATGAAATATGTTGAAATGTGTATATCTACTGCTAAGAGGAGAGAGGAGATCCTGAAAGAAAGTCTGTGCTTGGTCTTATTTTAATCTGTAGAGGGGGCGACTACACTTTCCTTAACAAGCTGGACGGCGTAAGGATAAGGTGAAATATTTTGTAATGAGAGAGAGGACTGACTATCATGTTTGTTTTTAATTCTACGGAAAATGTAGGCACACATATCCTCCAAAGAGCCATTGTCCAATAGCGTGGACATTTGTGGACATGCAAATGAGGGCTATTTTTTTACAGAATTTCTATTTCCGACAAAAGAAACACAACGAATAGTTGACACTGTCAACAATAATATTTGTTGCAGATAAATTAATTACTTGATTATTGTCAGTAACGTCATCACCTGTGTTTTCCTGGATGTAATGAACATGCGGGTGCGAACTGTGACCAATGCCACTAAAAAAGAAAAATTACTACTGGCAACGACACAGTGAGCGAAAGAATCGCAAGCCTGGAAACATTTCACCCTTAAAGCGTCGAAGCGGATATTTTTTTAATGGCAGTACATCTGTAATAAGTAAGCTTTTAAAGTGGAAGCTTGTTGCACATCTGAAACATCTGCGACTGTTTGCTGTACGATTGTTGGCTAGCTCGCTATCAATACAGGAAAGACAGAGTTGTTTGAAAGACAGCTTAAACTGTAATTTTCTCAGTCTGCCCACTAAACTTTGTCGATATACGTATAAGTGCATCTTTTTAAACACATCATCATCATAAAATTGTATTTTCCTTTGGAGGCAGTTAGATGGCTTTAATGTTGTTTTGTCTGTTTTTATTGCTCCTATTTTGGCGGCCCTTTATTTCCATACAAAAATGATTTTCTGTTTTTATCAGCACTTCGCCTGTCCTTGCTTTAAAATGGACTAAAAATAAATAGCTATTATTTATGTAATAGCCTAATGAGCAGCACATATACAATATAAATGAATATTTCTGAATTAAAGGGCCTGTTTGCAACTTCCTCACAGTTAAGTTTTTCAAAGCACAAAATATAACAAGAACAACCGGCTATCTTATATTTTTCCATTAGAGGTTTTATAGAACACATTTGTTTTGAAAATGACATTTTTCAGTATTACAAAGTTTATGTAATAACATTTTTTACGGCCCGAAAATATTTATTAGCAATTATGGTGTATGTCGTCAACAGGGAGGGCGTGCACACTTACAAATGCAGTCCAAGAGAAGTAACGGACAATTTGCAGTCATGTTGTTCTTGTGATAAAATATACATTCAATGACAGCTAACGCTAACTTTTGAAATTGCTATCATTACCTAACAACACCCAAAGCTAATGGTCCTGCATGTGTTACGTACTTAGTTACGTCATTACGACCTAGAACCTGTAAGAATGCGGGATATAATGCTTAAAATACATTGTAAAGTTAATGCCCTCTAGACATCTTTGCAAATGTTGCAAACAGCCCTTTTAAGTAGTCATCTTTTGGCAAATGTCTATAAATATCTGATGCTGAATTTAAAAGCCGATGGCTAAATTTAACCTCTGAAGAGATCTACGCTTCATAATCTGATAAGTTAACTATTTTTTAAGATAGTCGATGATTAACTGGCTATCAAAAGTAAAGCAGTTGTTAGTTGCAGCCCTGCTGTAGACCAGAGGCAGATGTCAACCGCAGAGGACTGAGGAAGTATTACTCCACTTCAACTTAAAGATGGCAAAAGTCCATTCTAGGCGGTTAATAATAATTTTTTCTCTGTTTAACTAATTTAACTTGATCAAACTTGTTCTAACATTCCACACTACAAAATAATAAAAGTATCTACAATGAGTTATGCTGATATTGTATCAATTTAATATTGGTAATGGCCAATACTCAAAGTTCCACTAGTGGTACCGTTCCCTGTTTTCCAGTCGTTGTTATGGAGGTTGCTATTTTTCCTCATTTTCAATTTTGTTAGCAAAGTTTTGTAAACATGAGATTCCTGGCTTGGAGGACTAAAAGGGGAAAAATCTCTTTGGATTTCAAAAATCTTAATATGTGTACCCCGCTTTAGTCTAACCGTTGGTTAATGGTTTATCACTTGCTGAAGCCAGAACTTCTCCGTTGTGCAGAGCTTATTTGTGCAGAATCTTCCGTTGCAAACCTTGGCTGCCTTACGCTCCAGTGAACCGCTGATGTTGAAGGTTTGTGGGTGGCCCCAAGCCCCCGGATGGATAAACACTTTGGGGTGATAACATCACCATGTTGTGCCACAAACAGAAGCAGTGCCATGCAACCAAGGCACTCCTCAAACATTCAACACTCTCCACCAAGGTTTATAAACTTAGCAAATCATTGAGTTGAATCATGTTGCGTCCAACAAGGTTTGTACAAGGTTTGTTTGAAAGATGTATATTATTCTTAATTGTCAGTGGGAATATACACATGCTGAAGCCTGCCTACTTTCACTACTTTTTACTACACCATTCAACCCCACATATGATATATTTCCATGGATAGTGTTATGTTTACATTTGTTAATGACTTAAATGTAAGCTCATAAAACACAAAAAAAGGGTTTGCAAACTTGACAACTAAAGAAGTGGAAATATGTCCTGTGTTTCTATGTGAAAAGTAGGCAAGTTGTATGTAAGGACTTTGGTCTCGATGGAGACAAACAATATTTTTAGTGAAATCAAGTTTTGATTTGATGGTGCTGGTCATGTCAACAGAAGCGACGTATTGTACAGCCCTGTGTTGGACAGTTGGCCACAGTAAGTCTGGATGTGCACTGAAACTGTACTGCTGTACTCTCTTTGTGGCAAGACTGGTGCCCACCTGACAGCTGCCAAACTGCAATCTAAGGGCCTGGCTATTGAAAAGGTGTGATGATTTGTAACCGTCTAACTCTTAGTGGTCAGAAAATATAATTTCAAATTTCAGTACAGTGGAACCTGTGTAAATTATGTCGAAACTAGGGCTGTCAAATTCAACGCTTTAAATCATATGATTAATCACATATATTTACCTCATTAACCATGTATAAACACAGATTAATCACACAATTTATTTTGACCGCACATGCTCTTTACCCTAACTACGGATGGTTAAGTGAAGTATGGTCAGTGATTAGGTCAACGTAAACAACAGTGCAAAAATGAATGAGGAGACACTATTTTTGATAAAACTTTTACTAGGTTTTGAGAAAATAAGTGTTCTCAAGTAAAACATTTACAAAAAAAAAATCCTTTACGGCAATCTGACAATAGATGTGTGTCAAAATAGTAGGGTCTTTTTTAAAGGTAGTTTAAATTGTGCAAGCAAGTAATTCACTGTGATTTATCAAAATGTATCGATATTCAAAAGTGTGATTAATATTATATAAAAAAAAGTAAGTATCATTTGACCGCACTCGTTGAAAGTGTCATCACTAACGCTAAGCAGTGGTTAACAGCGACATTGCTGCTGTTTACTTACTGAGCATTAAAAACATACACACGGTCATTTACTGTTAAGTGCAAAGTAACCTTCATATTAAAAGCATGGCAGTCTTAAGCCCCACTTAAGAATTTTCTGTTTTGGTTAATTTTGGCAGCGCCAGTAGACCAAAGCGGTAGTGTTCTGCCAGGAGAAGACCATATTTCCCATCATGTAGGGTCAAACTGACATGATGTCTGCTGTAATATTGGCACAGTTTACAAATATTACGTCTCTAATGGTTATGCTGATGTTAAATTGCGTAGTCTATCAAGAAATTATCTTGGATTGTGCTACAAACATGGCGCTACTACCAAGAATGTATTGGGGCGGATGCAGGTCTGAAACAAAGAAAAGACCGGCGGGAGAGTTTTGTCGAAAGAAAGAGTGTTAAACTGCAAACTATCAAGCTTGTGGATATTTATAGCTAACATTCAAATTTTTGACGTATTGTAACATTAGCAATATAATTTTGAGTTGAACATGGAAAGTTGCTTACAAGTCGGAACAGAGCCAAGGCAGCATCAATTGAAAATCCCTCCTCATCTTGGAGCTTGCACCAGCGAGTAAAAGCCAGGGCGAGCTTGATCATTGGTTGTCCTTTTATTCGTGTATACTCCGTTTTTCTTTAATGTCTCCTCAGATAAAACTTTCAGTTTCTTTGGTTGTTTTGGCACTTTGGCCATGTGAACATTAATTTCACATAGCCGTTCTTTTCCTTCTTTTAGTTTTCTTGCGGCATGCAGGGATTCGCTTTGACTTCCGTCTTTTTAACGAATCAAGAAAGGGAGTGTGACGGATGCCGTAAAGCCAGTTAACACATTTGTCGTTTTTTCAGTGGCAGGGTCCTTGCCCCCCTCCTCAAAGTTGCTGACTGACAGTAAAAGTGATACAGACTTGTTCAGGCAATGACAGAGGTATCATTCAAATAGTTGTAAGTCCATGAAAGTTATAAAAATATTTTATCCATCCATCCATCATCTTCTGTTTATCCGAGGTTGGGTCGCGGGGGCAACAGCCTAGGCAGGGAAACCCAGACTTCCCTCTCCCCAGCCACTTCGTCTAGCTCTTCCCGGGGGATCCCGAGGCGTTCCCAGGCCAGCCGGGAGACATAGTCTTCCCAACGTGTCCTGGGTCTTCCCCGTGGCCTCCTACCGGTTGGACGTGCCCTAAACACCTCCCTAGGGAGGCGTTCGGGTGGCATCCTGACCAGATGCCCGAACCACCTCATCTGGCTCCTCTCAATGTGAAGGAGCAGCGGCTTTACTTTGAGTTCCTCCCGGATGGCAGAGCTTCTCACCCTATCTCTAAGGGAGAGCCCCGCCACACGGCGGAGGAAACTCATTTCGGCCGCTTGTACCCGTGATCTTATCCTTTCGGTCATGACCCAAAGCTCATGACCATAGGTGAGGATAGGAATGTAGATCGACCGGTAAATTGAGAGCTTTGCCTTCCGGCTCAGCTCCTTTTTTACCACAACGGATCGGTACACCGTCCGCATTACTGAAGACGCCGCACCGATCCGCCTGTCGATCTCACGATCCACTCTTCCCTCACTGGTGAACAAGACTCCTAGGTACTTGAACTCCTCCACTTGGGGCAGGGTCTCCTCCCCAACCCGGAGATGGCATTCCACCCTTTTCCAGGCGAGAACCATGGACTCGGACTTGGAGTTGCTGATTCTCATTCCGGTGGCTTCACACTCAGCTGCGAACCGATCCAGCGAGAGCTGAAGATCCCGGTCAGATGAAGCCATCAGGACCACATCATCTGCAAAAAGCAGAGACCTAATCCTGCGGCTACCAAACCGGAACCCCTCAACGCCTTGACTGCGCCTAGAAATTCTGTCCATAAAAGTTATGAACAGAATCGGTGACAAAGGACAGCCTTGGCGGAGTCCAATCCTCATTGGAAATGTGTTCGACTTACTGCCGGCAATGCGGACCAAGCTCTGGCACTGATCGTACAGGGAACGGACCGCCACAATAAAACAGTCCGATACCCCATAGTCTCTGAGCACTCCCCACAGGACTTCCCGAGGGACACGGTCGAATGCCTTCTCCAAGTCCACAAAGCACATGTAGACTGGTTGGGCAAACTCCCATGCACCCTCAAGAACCCTGCCGAGAGTATAGAGCTGGTCCACAGTTCCACGACCAGGACGAAAACCACACTGTTCCTCCTGAATCCGAGGTTCGACTATCCGGCGTAGCCTCCTCTCCAGTACACCTGAATAAACCTTACCGGGAAGGCTGAGGAGTGTGATCCCACAATAGTTGGAACACACCCTCCGGCCCCCCTTCTTAAAGAGAGGAACCACCACCCCGGTCTGCCAATCCAGAGGTACCGCCCCCGATGTCCACGCGATGCTGCAAAGTCTTGTCAACCAAGACAGCCCCACAGCATCCAGAGCCTTAAGGAACTCCGGGCGGGTCTCGTCCACCCCTGGGGCCTTGCCACCGAGGAGCTTTTTAACTACCTCAGCGACCTCAGCCCCAGAAATAGGAGAGTCCACCACAGAGTCCCCAGGGACTGCTTCCTCATAGGAAGACGTGTTGGTGGGATTGAGGAGGTCTTCGAAGTATTTCTTCCACCTATCCACAACATCCGCAGTTGAGGTCAGCAGAACACCATCCGCACCATACATGGTGTTGATAGTGCACTGCTTCCCCTTCCTGAGGCGGCGGACGGTGGTCCAGAATCGCTTCGAAGCCGTCTGGAAGTCGTTTTCCATGGCTTCCCCGAAACTCCTCCCATGTCCGAGTTTTTGCCTCCGCGACCGCTGAAGCTGCACACCGCTTGGCCTGTCGGTACCTGTCCACTGCCTCCGGAGTCCTATGAGCCAAAAGGACCCGATAGGACTCCTTCTTCAGCTTGACGGCATCCTTTACCGCTGGTGTCCACCAAGGGGTTTTAGAATTGCCGCCCCGACAGGCACCAACTACCTTGCGGCCACAGCTCCGATCTGCCGCCTCGACAATAGAGGTGCGGAACATGGTCCACTCGGACTCAATGTCCAGCACCTCCCTCGTGACATGTTCAAAGTTCTTCCGGAGGTGGGAATTGAAACTTTGTCTGACAGGAGACTCTGCCAGACGTTCCCAGCAGACCCTCACAATGCGTTTGGGCCTCCCAGGTCTGTCCGGCATCCCCCCCCCCCCCCCCCCCCCATCGCAGCCAACTCACCACCAGGTAGTGATCGGTAGAAAGCTCCGCCCCTCTCTTCACCCGAGTGTCCAAAACATAAGGCCGCAAATCCGATGACACAACTACAAAGTCGATCATGGAACTGCGGCCTAAGGTGTCCGGGTGCCAAGTGCACAATTGGACACCCTTATGTTTGAACATGGTGTTTGTTATGGACAAACTGTGACGAGCACAAAAGTCCAATAACAAAATACCACTCGGGTTCAGATCCGGGCGGCCATTCTTCCCAATCACGCCTCTCCAGGTTTCACTGTCGCTGCCAACGTGAGCGTTGAAGTCTCCCAGTAGGACAAGGGAATCACCCGGGGGAGCACTTTCCAGTACTCCCTCGAGTGTTCCCAAAAAGGGTGGGTACTCTGAACTGCTGTTTGGTGCATAAGCACAACAACAGTCAGGACCCGTCCCCCCACCCGAAGGCGGAGGGAGGCTACCCTTTCGTCCACCGGGTTGAACTCCAAGGTACAGGCTTTGAGCCGGGGGGAAACAAGAATTGCCACCCCAGCCCGTCGCCTCTCACTGCCGGCAACGCCAGAGTGGAAGAGGGTCCAATCCCTCTCGAGAGAAGTGGTTCCAGAGCCCTTGCTGTGCTTCGAAGTGAGTCCAACTATATCCAGCCGGAATTTCTCGACTTCGCGCACTAGCTCAGGCTCTTTCCCCAGTGACGTAACGTTCCACGTCCCCAGAGCTAACTTCTGTAGCCGAGGATCGGACCGCCAAGTGCCCTGCCTTCGGCTTCCGCCCAGCTCACATTGCACCCGACCTCTCTGGCCCCTGCTATGGGTGGTGAGCCCATTGGAGGGGTGACCCACGTTGCCTCTTCGGGCTGTGCCCGGCCGGGCCCCATGGGAACAGGCCCGGCCACCAGGCGCTCGCCATCGTGCCCCACCTCCGGGCCTGGCTCCAGAGGGGGGCCCGGTGACCCGCGTCTGGGCGAGGGAAATCTGGGTCCATGCTTTTTCTTCTTCATAGAGGTCTTCGAGCTGCTCTTCGTCTGATCCCTCACCTAGAACCTGTTTGCCTTGGGAGACCCTACCAGGGGGCTTTATGCCCCCGGACAACATAGCTCCTAGGATCATTGGGACACGCAAACTCCTCTACCACGATAAGGTTGCAGCTCAGAGAGGAGAAAAAAATATTTTATGAAGGTTGAAAAAGTTACTTAGTGCTGCCTCAACCTTGATTGTACCAGAACAACTTTACAATATACAACCAATTATTTTTCTTTTAGATTGTTAACCACCGGACGAAATATCATACGGCCAAACATTTTCTTGTCATTGTAGTCAAAATATACTACTAAATTAGCACAGAAGCTCTGTTGGATAAAAAATATAAAATATTGTACACAAGAATATGACTAAAAATATGCACGTAATCAAACCAGCTTAAGTTGTTTTCAGTTATGTCGACAATTGTTTATATCACCATAGGAGTCTCTTAGAATAGTCTACTATTTAACATATAGATTTGGTGGAGTTTGATTTGACTATCAATCTTGCAGTCTAATTGTTGTCATGGAGGAAAACTTAAACACAGAACCAACGATAAAACGTAAGCAGCTTGTACCCCAAAATTACTTTGTGTTAGTTGTTTAGACACACTTAAGTAAAGTAGTAGTTGAGAGTTGGATAATCGTCCATTCGAAGGTAGGCGGTTCGATTAATCATAATTTAGATTTTGTTTTAGATCCAGCGCTACCGTCATATACGTAATGTGCTAACGTCTGCTGTTAGTCGTGGTGGACGTTGTCGAAAATTGAATTGTACCACAATGCTCAATTCTGGTAACAGTAATGATCCTGCTGCAGGTTCACTTACTGAAACTTTGTTAAAACGTTTACTTTTTGTTGATAGTCAAGTTTGATCATCTTTTCTGCCACCCATCCAGACCCAAAGGTAGGTCCGATCCGTTGAACCTCGCTAAACTAGCCAGTCTCTGCTGTGTTTGTTTATCGTAGTGTGAAAAATGTGCAAATGATACTTGTTTATTTACATGGATCCCCATTAGTCAGTGCTCTTATCGCATACATGCCAGTATACAAAAAAACATTTTCATGGTCAACTACGGCCAAAATCTAATGAATTAAATTTGACTATGAAAATCCTTAGTGGAAGGTAGCCATGTCAACATAATTAGGTTCCACTGTACATAAAATGTATACATCACATCTGCCATTACATGCCCATAGTTTGTTGTGCCTTTCTTTCTTTGACCTAGTCTCTTTTGCTTTCTTAATTCTTTGCTTTTCATTGTCTCGTTATGTTCTATCCTCTCTTTTCCTCATCCCTTCCCCAAACCCCTTGTTCCTTGTTATGGCCTCCTGGTGACCTTTGCCCTGTGACCATTTTTTGCACCGTTGGCCACCTGTGCATTGTGACTGCCCCCCTGGCAGATGTTGCCCATCACCGTGCGCAACATGCCCTCAATTAGCCCTCTAATCCTAAAACGCCTCAAGGTACAATTCTCTCTTCACCCTACTTGTCCCTTCCTCACTGCTCTGTGGATGCAAGCTGCTCTCAACCGTCGCCAGTCACGCTGAAATTAACCAACTTTTGGCTGCGACAGTTTAGGAATGTAAAGTGACGTAAAAGGCCAAAGGTCTTTTCTTTCAATAATATAAAAAATACCATTCAATGTAAATGGATAACTTTATTCAATTTGAATAACACCAGATGTGTCTCTGAATTGTCCGTGAGTGTGAATGTGTGTACCCTGCGATTGACAGTCCTGTGCAAAGTCAACTGCGGTAGAGTCAGATGGAGCCAAAAATGACATAATTGATTGAATAAAGTTTGGCTGCACAGCTTATTTCTTTTTGTCTAAAAGCAGTTATGTGTACATATTAGTGTAATTTCTGACTAAGCCATAACTCTACTCATTAAGGAAGACAAAAACAATTAGCATGTGGATTTTCTGTGTAATCGTCCAACAATTGTCTGCAATACTTCTTTCAATCCAATTATTTGATGTTTTGTTTATAAAGTAAGTATAGCCTAACCTAAGTTTAGCATAAAACACACAAAATACTTATTCATGTGGGATTTAGTAAAGATATTACAAAGAATACAATAAATGTGTCTAGAAATAGCAATTGTACCGGCAGTAGTAAATGCTGATCAGGATCTTGTCAGACTTGTATTTCCTAACAGGGTCAAAGTCAGTCTTCCTGGCCCTGAGCCAAACCACCTTCCAATTGAGCTTGTGACTTTCCCAGCACTGCGATGGATTTTCAAATATTTTTCACATCTGGAGTTTTAATTTAGTGCTTCTGTTATTATGTTATTCTACCCTTTTGGGCGTCAGGGCCTGGATAAGGAGGTATTTCATATAGGATCCATTTTAAAGTGATAGCTTTCTCAAGTAACATACTGGATCATGACACAGTCATGGCCTTGGATTATTATGGTCACGTAAAAATCGGGAATATCTATATTAAAACATTTGAACACAAATGTTTCCGTTTAGGTTAAGAATGGACCTTCAGTCTCAAGCTTCCTAACTGCCTTCCTAACTGCTTGCCGTGCATCTCAGCTAATTTTACGCTGTGCACCCCCCCGGCTGCTGGATTTGCAGTGTAATGTGAGTTTGTTGTGCTAGCATGGCCAAATGTGGCAAGGACTTTGCCACATTTGCAGGTTGTAACTCAAGGTCTCTCAGCAGGGTGAGCCAGGAGCGCAGGGCCCCCCTGGACCTCCTGGGCTTCCAGGTAACCCAGGTCTGAATGGAGCCAGTGGCCCGCCAGTGAGTACCATTGGAATCCTGATGTTTAGAACATAAACCTCCAAAAAAAAATAATCATGTTTGGTTTTGTCATTGTTTTTGCTGTCCTGACTAGGGATGCGCCAATCGATTCGCAATCAATCAGTATCGGCCGATTATTGTGAAAAAGCATGTACTCGGCCATGGATGATCAATGTCTTTGAATGCCGATCACAAACACAAATCCCTCTGGCTGACACTATTCATTTTTGATCTAGCTGACGAGCGGCTAACAGCTAACTGTATGTTCATACACAGTGTGGAGCATACTTGCCAACCTTGAGACCTCAGAATTAGGGAGATATCCAGAGGGCCCACTGGGGGTCATTTTCATATATATATATATATATATATATATATATATATATATATATATATATATATATATATATATATATATATATATATATATATATATATATATATATATATATATATATACATATATATATATATATATATATATATATATATATATATATATGTATATATATATATATATACATACATACATACATACATATATATATATATATATACATATACATATATTTATATATATTTATATATATATATATATGTATATATATATATATTTTTTTTTATATATATATATACATATATATATATATAATATATACACATATACATAAATATATACACACACATATATTAACTCACATACACAAAAAAAAAAGAAAATACTTGAATTTCAGTGTTCAATTATTTACACATATACACACATAACACGTGGTTGTATTTGAAGGTGCAATGCTTCGCAGCCAGTAGCACAGCCCTTGTAAAGTAGAGAAAGGTTAAAAAAAATACAATAAAATTGGAAATAATTTGTTAAATAATAAAAAGCCAGGGAACCAAAATTACATCCAATAACTGTCAAACTGTGGCACAGAGGCTCTCTTTTAACTTATGTGCAAGTGTAACATGTGGCATATCAATATGCTTACCTGATGTCAAAGTGAGCATATATACTGCTGAGGATGTCTTCAATAGGCTGGTGTAAAGCCCTAATGCCACGTCCTGTGGCCAGCTGGACCAGATGACAGATGCATCCCATGTCAATTAGAGATGGCTGCACAAGCTCCTTTAAAAAAATATATATATATACACATATATATATATATATATATATATATATATATATATATATATATATATATATATATATATATATATATATATATATATATATATGTATAGATAGATATAGGTGTGGGAAAAATCACAAGACTACTTCATCTCTACAGAACTGTTTCATGAGGGGTTCCCTCAATCATCAGGAGATTTTAATGGAAGCATTCACATACAATGGTTTATATAGGGCACAGAGTGGGTGGGTACAGGCAGACGTAGGGTGTTGTGATTGGCTCATGTGTTACCTAGGAGGTGTTTCCGTCTGTGGCAGCATGTTGAAATGATTTCACTGCGCTTGTTGAGGGATGACAGATCTGGATGATATATAATAAACCGTTTCTCTTTCAAGCATAGGTTGCATCTTTTATTACCACTGTTGTAAGGTGTGCTGGATGCAAGAATTTGCCATGTTATTGAATATTCAACATTATTGTCTTTGAGGTTCCAAATGTGTTTGCTGAGTTCTGTAGAATTCCGCAAAGTCTGGTTTCTAAAGGAGGCCTAGTGATTATTCATTCTGGTTTTAAACGCTCCTTCGGTTAATCCTACGTACATGTCGGACGTGTTAATGTCCTTGCTTGTTACCTTTGCTTGGTAAACGACTGATGTTTCTAAGCACCCTCCGTTGAGAGGGCAATCAGGTTTCTTACGACAGTTACATTCCTTATTAGTTTCAGAGTCGTTTAGTCTGGGGGTAGGCAGTCCTTTTGCAATTGCTTCGTTGTGGTTTGAAATGATTTGTTGTATGTTATTCATACAGCTGTAGCTCAATTTAATGTTGTTCTTGTTGAATATTTTTCTTAGGGTGTTGCCTTTGGGGAAGTGTTTGTCGATCAGAGTGAGGAACTTAGTTGAGACTTTTTTGCTGAATGGCGGGTTGTACCAGATGATGTTGTTTCGTTTTCTGCTCTTTTTTGGTTGGTTTCCTGGCGTGGGTTCATAGGTGAGGGCGAAGTTGTATCCGCTTTCATCAAGTGCTTTCTGTTACGGGGGGGGTTCCTTGGGCGAATTCAGCTTTGCTAGATGACAGCATCGATAGCCTTTTATTAATTCCGGTAGGTATTCTTTTCGTGGTGGTGGGTGGGTGGTTGCTGTCATGGTGCACGTATTGGAGTGTTGTGTTGGGTTTCGTGAATGGTTGGTAGCTGTTATTTCTCAGGTTGAAAGTGACGTCGAGGAAGTTGACGGTTTGCTTGTTGGCTTCAATCGTGATCCGTAGGCCGTTTTCTTTGAAGATTTGGCATATGCGCTTCTTGGTATTCTCGCTGCTCCTTGGCAAGGCGCGGCACACTGCCAGTCCGTCATCACGGTAAATACCAAGGTTCAGGTTGAGGCTAGCAAGCTGGGAGAGGAGGAAACTCCCAACCAGTTCACACGTTTCTGCTCCGTCAAAACTCCCCATAGTAATGTCAAATATTGAATTGTTCTTTTTTTGCCATGGTGTACTGTTGCGGATGAGTATGGAGCTCTTTGCGTGGATGATGATGTTTCTTTCGTTGCCTGTGATTGAGTCGTAGTCCGAGGCGAAGTCTAGTGCTTGGGTCAGTAGGTCTTGCGTGATGGAAGGGTAAAATTCTTCGATGTCGAATAATTTTTTGCGCTCCAACACGGTATCGAGCACTATTCTCTGGATAATCCAATCAAGACATATATATATATATATATATATATATATATATATATATATATATATAGATGTACATATATATATATATATATATATATATATATATATATATATATATATATATATATATATATATATATATATATATATATATATATATATATATTTAGAGAGCCATTTTCAGTGAAGGCAGACACAAAATGACTTTACAAGTGAAGTGTAAATGCAAAATACATACTTTATCCGTGTTTCATCACACATCAAACAAAAGGGTTGGTTTTGGCACAGTTCTAACGCTTCCTTAGGGGCAATGGCACCTATCAAATACACAGTAATGAAAACACACTACTAACTGTACTGTACTTGCTGCTTACATAAAACAAAACAAAAACATTTCCTAATTAATCCTAAAACACAGGACGACTCCGTATTAAAAGGGATGGGTGGCAACCCTATACACTCACCTTTCTCTATTTGAGTAGCCTTTGTTCTGCCATTTGCGTACTGGCAAGCGATCTCTGAATCCGGGAACATATCCTTCACGGATTTGTTGAAAACATCCGCAAATGAGAACGGGATGTTGCTTGTAGCTATCAGCATAGCCATCTTTGTCTCGGAATAAGTTACACGCTCGGGTCTCCATTTAGCAAAGTGGCCCGTAATACTGGGCTGTGACCGGTGCTGCGTTGCTGCAGCCTTGTTCTTCTCTGACCGTTCGGCCACCGTGTTCAATGGAGAAGTCTGATCTACAAAATTTGCAGGCAGCATACCCCTTCCCTTTCGACCTGTCCTAGATGAACTGAAATTATTTTTTCCAATCATTTCGGAACTTGGAAGCGTACTTCTTCTTACTCATCGTCGCTGTCTCTCCTTTTGCTTCGTCTTCTTCTTCTGTTCTGATTCCTGTGCTTGACTTCGAAGTGTAACCGTTATTTTTGTTCGGCCGGAAACGGCGCCCAGTGAAGGAAGGTGTAGCAATATTGTTGTCCGGTTGGAAATCGGGAGAAGTTTGTGAGAACGGTAGCCCCGGGACATTTTCGCGAGGGGCAATGAAATTCGATACTCTCCCGGGAAAATCGGGAGGGTTGGCAAGTATGATGTACCAGCCAGGCTTACATTTATGTGGAGGGTGGATCCATCCAAGGGTAGTATCTATACTAGAGTGATTAAATTGATATTTTTATTCTTTCAAAATAATTTTGTTATTGTCTTTTTTGTTAATGATTACAAATTCAAGGAATTATTGCCTAACACAGGTACCTTTTGAGGGCCAAAACCTTTAGGATTTAAATGAGTAGTAGATCGTATTTTTTTTTTTTTTCAGTTATTGGGTACAATCAACTTTGTTTTGCGCAAACATTTGTATGTAATAAAAGAGAATAAGGAACTAATAAAAATATTGCTTTGATACGGTAACACTCACAATAAACACAAACACATTTTCACAGTTGATGCATGTAATGGTATCAGATGGTCTCACTCAGAGAAGATCATATCAGAATCGGCAGCTTAAAACCCTGATTGGAACATTCCTAGTCCTGACTGCCCAAAAATAAAAACATATGCTAAGATTGTTCAAACATATTACAGCGTTGCTGGGAGTTCTTCCTTCCTGGTCCGCAGCATGCTTTTGAGCACGACTTTTAATAGTTGTTAATATTACATGTCTTTTGTTATGAATGTTGTTGTTTATTATTTCCTGTAGTGGTGATAGTTTTCATACTGTATATGATGGTGTGTTTATCTCATTAATCTTTTAAATTTTGACTGCATGGCCTTTTTGTATTTCCACTGTGTAATTAACCTCATTGCTAGTTATATTTTTTTACTGTATACAAGCAATCTGAGGGGCCTCTAGGGGTGCTACTCGAGGTTTACACCAATATGTTATTGATTAATTATGTGCCACAGGGTAAGCCAGGAGAACCAGGAAAACCAGGAAAAGACCCAAGGGTGAGATCCTCTTCCGCCTTCCATTTTTAAATGAAGAGTATTTGATGTAACACTGATCATGTATTTATGTCTGCAGCTCTTAACCGGATTAAAGGTAAGTGAATTATTCTGCTTAAATTTTACCATTTTTCAGATTACAGATTACATGCAGTGACTCTCAAACTGTGGTAATGGTATGTGGGCTCCATGTAGTGCTACGCCAAAGAATCACTTGATCAAATTATATTGTTTGATTTTCCTATATTCAAACACAGTGTACCTATTCAAACTGTGTGTTGTTACAGTGCCAAAAATATTACATATACTTAAGCAATAATAATAAAACATCTGCTTTGATTTTACTCAATACTTGGGCCTACTATGCTACTGTATTTTAATGTTGGTCATTATTGTGGTACTATAGAGCCAGGTTTTTTCTTAATTGGTACTTGGTGAAAAAAGTTTGAGAACTACTGCTCTCGTGGTAAGAAACATATTATTGACTTAGAAAACAAATACATGACATACAGTTTGCTTGTCTGTATCCATTAGCTGCCACTACTGTATTTGTGACAGTTCAGAATAAACATTAAAATCATTGAATGTACTTTGGGTTCTTACTTCAGGGTGAGCCAGGTACGCCGGGGCAGAAGGTGAGCGAATTATGCATATCACAAATTAATAATGCATGCATTTCAGGGTTTGATCAAAGAAAATGTGGGCTTCATAAATGTCTGTCTGTCCACAGGGTGATCGAGGAGATATTGGCCCCTCAGGTGCTGAAGGCCAAAAGGTATGGAAAATTCAATGATTTATTCATTATAT
This sequence comes from Nerophis ophidion, assembly GCF_033978795.1. NCBI lineage: Eukaryota > Metazoa > Chordata > Actinopteri > Syngnathiformes > Syngnathidae > Nerophis > Nerophis ophidion. The sequence goes on from NC_084619.1 coordinate 45,847,587, forward strand.
TGATATAATATTCGTAAGGTCAAAACATTGATCATTGGATCAAATCGGGGCCGTTATATCCCTTTGTTAATTGATCGGCAATCGGCTGATGAGCTAGCTGAGAATCCCAGTGGATCTTTACCGCTGCTGTGTCCTAGTGTTTACATGCTAAAAATTGAGTCCTTCAAAATGGATGCATTCTCTGGGAGATACAATAACATTTACGGCCGCTACCTATAAAACTACCCAAAAATAGTGCCCATCCTTAACATGAAGACACACCTGCTGAATGGATTGCGCTTGCTATGTTGCTCATTTGCTCATTTGTCAAATTTAGTAAATAATCTTTGCGTGCTAACAAGTTTGCATGTGATTTAATACACGCAAACCTATAGTAGATCATGACATATTTGTAAATCTATTTGTCACATGACAAACCCTCAAATTTAACAGAACATCAACAACAACAACTTCCTCCTACTGTAAAAGTCAAAGTTGATATTTTAGAAACTGGTGACAGATGGTTGCACATTAAGAAACTCAACAGATAAATGAGTAATTGTAATGTCCAAGTAAGACCTTGCCTTTTATTTAGTCGGGTTAGAGCTAGACCATTGTATTCTCAAGGTGGTGAATCAATCGCAACTGGACTTGTTCAGGTTGTCATAAAAGATGTTACACCTCAGAGGCCCAGCAGGCTTCATTCGTTCATGTTTAAAATAGCGAGGGCAGCCCTCGTCTGAAGGAATAATGCTGCATTCAACATACAGTTTTTATCCCCTAAATTAGATGTGACCGCCAATCAAGAATGGTTTCACTCTTTTGGATGACAGTCGTTAAGATACAGTGGAGTGAGAACTCTGCTAGCTAGTTGTTTGGGTAGAATCATGCACCTGAAACTCTATTTGTCTAAAATGTTTCACTCTTTTAGAAAGAGATCAAAGTATAGCATTGTATGATGAAGATAGGTTGTTTAACAGAACTCCCGCTTTGTTCACAGAGGTTTTTTCAAGCTTTACATATTGCAGATAGCCTCCCTCTGTCTTCTCTACGCAGAATGAACAGATTCGTTATAAATTGTAAACTAAAATGATGCAGATAGCATCTGTTGCAACATCTCTGGATTGGACATTTGATCAGTGGAAATAGTTTGCTGGTTTAATGCATTATACTGTGCTTTATGGTGAAGGACCAAAATACAGTTTACACAGATGAGGGTTCAGACCTATTCCACCGAAGGCTGCATAGTTGAGGTGGGGGGATTTTGACAATTAACATTTTTAAACAGGCTAAAACCATCCCTTGTAAATATGCTAAGAATATTTACACATTGAAAGTAAAACAGCCAGAGCCTGGGTCCCACCTGTGTTATGGATGAAATATTATATTATTATTAGTAGTAGTAATTAGCAATACTAGAATTACAATAGTTGATACTGAATTTCCACAATTCCCTAAACGTATTCAATACCACAATAAAAACCAACCATGTACTTTTAAATTTGCTAATTTATTTAAAAGTGTTTCAAATTGTTAAGTATTTAAAGCCCCATTTAAGAACTTTCAGTTTTGGTTGATTTTGGCGGCACCAGTGAGGACAAGCGCATAGGGTTAGCCAGTCAGCATGACTGATGTCTCCACAGTAGGAAGCTAAGTATTCAATACTCAAACATTATATTTGCAATTTGTAGTCATCAAATTGTTGATTCTTTAACCAATACTTTTGAGTCTGTTGCGTAGCTGGTCGTGTCAGTGTGGAACTGCAAACTAACAAGCTGGTGGCTTTGTATTGCTACCAAGCAAATTTACAGTAGCTAACATTATCATTATCATTTTGAGTTTATCCTCAAAATTACTTATTAGTCCAGCAGGAACAAAGGCAGCATTGGTGTGAAATCCCTTATTGACTTTCAGCTCATGCAAGTGAGTAAAAGCCATACCAATGTTCTGTCTTTTTTGCTTCCACAGACAAAACTTTTCGTTACTTTGGTTGTTTGGGAGCTTCTACAATGATAGTAGTAATTGCACGCAAGGGTTCTTCTGCTTTTTGTTTCTGGCGGCACGCAGGCGTTCGCATCAACTTCTGTTTTTTTAACAAATATGGACTGGGTGAGTGACGTATGCTGTAAACAGTCCTTCTCATATAGTGGGATGGGCCCCATCTGGGGCACAGTGCGATGCCGGGGAACTAGGAAAGGCCGGTGTGTTGTTTCCTTTAATGTTAATAAGTTTACAATGTTATACATAGGTATAGATTTAACAATTTAATAGACCATAAATACAAAATATTTTCTCTATCTAGCGAGGGTGTAACAGAAAATAACTGAGAAGCACTGCAGTAAAGCAAGTCAGCCCATTTGTAGTTTTTAATAGTAATCAGAATACTGCATATTTCTGTGGTATTCTAACTATTTTCTGATCCTGAAGCGGCTGAAAAGAGCTTCTTAAAGATTATTGATTTGTAAACAGCAGAAATTATTCCATCTAAATTAATCTTCCTTGCAAAAAAATCAACCCATAATCTATGTAAACAGATTAAAGAATCTATATGAATTTATCACTGTCAGAAATTGATGGATTTAGCAGCCCGGAGATAAGCCGTTTATCCATTTTCTACCATGTTATTCATTCCCACCCAGGGACTTTTGCTTGCATCCATACTTGCCAACCTTGAGACCTCCGATTTCGGGAGGTGGGGGGTAGGGGTGTGTGGTCGGGGGTGGGATTGAGGGTGTGGTTGGGGCAGGGGCGTTGGTTGAGAGTGGAGGAGTATAATTCACCAACTCGAGTATTTCATATATATATATATATATATATATATATATATATATATATATATATATATATATATATATATATATATATATATATGTATATATTTATGTCTTGATTGGATTATCCAGGGCTTCACGGTGGCAGAGGGGTTAGTGCGTCTGCCTCACAATACGAAGGTCCTGCAGTCCTGGGTTCAAATCCAGGCTCGGGATCTTTCTGTGTGGAGTTTGCATGTTCTCCCCGTGAATGCGTGGGTTCCCTCCGGGTACTCCGGCTTCCTCCCACTTCCAAAGACATGCACCTGGGGATAGGTTGATTGGCAACACTAAATTGGCCCTAGTGTGTGAATGTGAGTGTGAATGTTGTCTGTCTATCTGTGTTGGCCCTGCGATGAGGTGGCGACTTGTCCAGGGTGTACCCCGCCTTCCGCCCGATTGTAGCTGAGATAGGCGCCAGCGCCCCCCGCAACCCCGTAAGGGACAAGCGGTAGAAAATGGATGGATGGATGGATTATCCAGAGAATAGTGCTCGATACCGTGGTAGAGCGCAATATGTAGGTGTGGGAAAAATCACAAGACTACTTCATCTCTACAGAACTGTTTCATGAGGGGTTCCCTCAATCATCTGGAGAAATCTCCTGATGATGATTGGTTCCCTCAATCATCAGGAGAAATCTCCTGATGATTGAGGGAACCCCTCATGAAACAGTTCTGTAGAGATGAAGTAGTCTTGTGATTTTTCCCACACCTACATATATATATATATATAATATATGTATATATATCCATCCATCCATTTTCTACCGCTTATTCCCTTTTGGGGTCGCAGGGGGCGCTGGCGCCTATCTCAGCTACAATCGGGCGAAAGGCGGGGTACACCCTGGACAAGTCGCCAACTCATCGCAGGGCCAACACAGATAGACAACATTCACACTCACATTCACACACTAGGGCCAATTTAGTGTTGCCAATCAACCTATCCCCAGGTGCATGTCTTTGGAGGTGGAAGGAAGCCGGAGTACCCTGAGGGAACCCACGCATTCACGGGGAGAACATGCAAACTCCACACAGAAAGATCCCGAGCCTGGGATTGAACCCAGGACTGCAGGACCTTCGTATTGTGAGGCAGATGCACTAACCCCTCTTCCACCGTGAAGCCCTATATATATATATATATATATATATATATATATATATATATATATATATATTTATATATATATATATATATATATATATATATATATATATGTATGAAATACTTGACTTTCAGTGAATTCTAGCTATATATATTTATTGTATTATATATGTAAATAAAATAAATAGATGAATTTCCGACAGCAAGCACTGTACTGTCCTTGCTGGTTACAAAAAAACAACCCAACAACACTTACCTTTCACTATTTGAATAACCTTAGTTCTGCCATTTGCGTATTGAACATATCCTTCTTGGATTTGTTGTAGACATCCGCAAATGAGAACGGGATCTTGCTTCCAGCTATCAGCATAGCCATCTTTGTCTCAGCATAAGTTACACCATCGGGTCTCCATTTTACGAGGTGGCCCATAATACTGGGTTGTGAACGATGCTGCGCTGTGGACGCTTTGTGCTTCGCTGACCGTTCATGACTGAGTATATCCGTTCTGCCACTGTGTTTAATGGAGAAGTCTGTTCTACAAAATTTACAGGCAACAGACCCCTTCCCCTTCGAACTCTCCTGGATAAACTGAAATTTTTGTTTCCTTTAGTTTTGGAACTTGCAAGCGTATTTCTTCATTTTGCTCGTCGACGATGTAATATATTGGGTTGGAGTCAATAACCAGGCGACGTGATGAAGGTACGTGTCTTTACTGTGGGCTTCAAAACAGACTCCCTAATGCATATGCTCCTTGACTGCACTTAAATGTAGAATATATGTAGAATATATTTATATTATTCATATATTATATATATATAATATATTATATATATTATATTATTTATTATTATCACTGTTTATTGTGAGCGAACTGTGGTGCTGAATTTCCCCCCGGGTGGGATCAATAAAGTACATTCTATTCTATTCTATGTACAGTAGATGGCAGTATTGTCCTTTTTAAAAGGGTCACAACATTGCTGAGTCAGGTTCTCATGGAGCTGGAAGGGGCATGGCCTCCAGTTCCGCCTGAATTTCGGAAGATTTTCGGGAGAAAATTTGTCACGGGAGGTTTTCGGGAGAGGCGCTGAATTTCGGGAGTCTCCCGGAAAATTTGGGAGGGTTGGCAAGTATGCTTGGATCCCACATCCAAACTAGTTCTCCTGCACCCTGTAGTGCACACTTGTAATGCTTCCTCCACTCTCAGGTCTAATTGCTTTATTTCTACTTTTATTCACAGGGTGGCCAAGGAAACAAGGTAAGATTATTTTGCTATTCAGATCATTGTTCAGCATGTTTTCTTACTACAACGATTTATTTATTTTAAAACATGCCTAACAAAATGTATGAATAAGTGAAACATTTTAATTACAGACATAATACACCAACAATCAGACATCAATATTATAATCCTTACTGAGATTTACTATTGAATAAATAAAACTGCTGACAAATACTGTTTGAACTTAAAGTCAACTTAAAACTATGCCAGCTTTAGCTGTGTGCGAGAATACTAAGTAAACTTTAGAGGTAAGCGATTCTGGGAATTTTGGTATCAATCCCCTTCCAAAATCAAATAACATCCGAACCGCGATACCTATTTAATTCAATTCTGAACCGTTTCATTATTTTCAAGAATTAACTATTTATAAAACCAAAAAAAGGTAAAAGTCTATTTAAAAAAATGTTTAGACTATCGCTGCACTTACTTGCTGAGCGTGAAAGAAGCTTTTGTAACCTGTGAAAAGGTTTAATTGTAATTTTTATACCAAATTATATTTTACTAAAATCAGTTTATATCGAGAATCATGTTGAATCAAATCACCATCCCAATAATTCAGTTCATTTCAATTTCGGTGTATTTTTAACATGCATACGATACAATGTAATGCACCTTTTTTGTAAGGGGCGCCGGAAGTTGGCAGACCCCTCAGCGATCCTGTTCTGTCTCCCTGTAATATTTGTCTGATCTTGAATGGGATTGTGCTGAAAATTTTAATTTGCCCCCGGGGATTAATAAATTATTTCTGATTCTGATTCTGATTCTGATCACACATTTCCAGTTTTTTCATTGAAGCGCGTCCGGAAAGGAGTCGGAAGAAGCAGAGGTTATTTAAACCTACCCATTTATCCCATTCCTTGTTCTCTGTAACATAACGGTGAAAAAATAGATAATACATAATGAATAGTAAGTAAACAAATATTAAATAATTAAATCCATACCCCCGGGCCCCCCACAAAAAGTTCAAGATGTTCATCATAATTGTTCTTCTTTGTACTTTGTGAACACTTGTAGTTTGAACAGTCTCTTAAGTCTCTTATACTGGATCATATTTGTGCTTTGTTTGATTTATTCGGTTAATCCATTCCATAATTTAATTCCACATACGGATATGCTAAAGGTTTTAAGTGTTGTACACGCATACAAATGTTTTAAATTTGATTTTCCTCTAAGGTTATATTTCTCTTCTTTTGTTGAGAAGAATTGTTGTACATTGTTGGGTAGCAGGTGAGAGTTTGTTGTTTATAAATGCACAAAATCGTTGAATTTCAATATTTGTGATTCAATAAATAAAGCATTTGTATGTTCTCTATATCCAACATTATGTATTATTGTAATTTATCTTTTTTGTAACACAGTTAGTGAATGACGTGCACATTTGTAGTTGTTTACCCCTATATTTCTACACAAAAACTCAGATACGGTAACACTGGTGAGCAGTAGAGAATATGAAGTGATTTTTGGTCCGGAACATATTTTGTGTTGTATTTGTGTTTGACTTTCTCTTCTACTGTTACCAGATAGCATTATTGTAGTTTTACTGAGATTCAAAGAGTCCATTTTTGTCATCTTTTTAATTTGTAAATTTCTTCTGTTATTACTTGTATTAGTTTTTGTGTGTTCTCTCCTGAACAAAACACAGTTGTATCATCCGCAAATAATAAAAAATTTTGTAAATTAGTATTATATATATAGGAGGAACAATGTGGTTTTCCTCCTGATCGTGGAACTGTGGACCAGCTCTATACTCTCGGCAGGGTTATTGAGGGTACATGGGAGTTTGCCCAACCAGTCTACATCTGCTTTGTGGACTTGGAAAAGACATTCGACCGTGTCCCTCGGGTATAGAGTATGGGGTATCGGACCGGAATGAGAATCAGCACCTCCAAGTCCGAGTCCATGGTTCTCTCCCGGAAAAGGGTGGAGTGCCATCTCCGGGTTGGGGAGGAGACCCTGCCCCAATTGGAGGAGTTCAAGTACCTAGGAGTCTTGTTCACAAGTGGGTTAAAAGTGGATCGTGAGATCGACAGGCGGATCGGTGTGGCGTCTTCAGCAATGCGTGCGTTGTACCGATCCGTTGGGGTGAAGAAGGTGCTGAGCCGGAAGGCAAAGCTCTCAATTTACTGGTCGATCTACGTTCCCATCCTCACCTATGGTCATGAGCTTTGGTTCATGACCGAAAGGATAAGATCACGGGTACAAGCGGCCGAAATGAGTTTCCTCCGGCGTGTGGCGGGGCCCTCCCTTAGAGATAGGGTGAGAAGCTCTGCCATCCGGGAGGAACTCAAAGTAAAGCCGCTGCTCCTCCACATCGAGAGAAGCCAGATGAGGTGGTTCGGGCATCTGGTCAGGATGCCACCCGAACGCCTCCCTAGTGAGGTGTTTAGGGTACGTTCAACTGGTAGGAGGCCACGGGGAAGACCCAGGACACGTTGGGAAGACTATGTCTCCCGGCTGGCCTGGGAACGCCTCGGGATCTCCCGGGAATAGCTAGACAAAGTGGCAGGGGAGAGGGAAGTCTGGGCTTCCCTGCTTAGGCTGCTGCCCCCACGACCCGACCTGGATAAGTGGAAGAAGATGGATGGATGGATAGAAAATCAAATCAGTGGTACAAATTTTCACCAAACAAGACAAAAAATGCTCAGTTTGATTGTTTGTTATAATAAACACAAACTAGAAACATTCCCTCGGTCTGGATTTTTAACATTTCTTTAAAAGTGTGTACTATGTACAAAATGAGGAGAAAAGCACTGGAAAGAAATTAAATAAAAGGCAGTATAATAATAATAGTAACAATAAATTAACACTATAATTTATACTCTAATGGAGACTTTTCAGCACAGTATAAATTAAAAACCACAGTGCCAAAATGAAAATAACCTGGCCAAAGGAAAAGCACAAAACATTTAATGAACGGAAACCAATAAAACTGAACATATTTAAAGTAATCATATTTTCCTGGCTGTGGAACAGAGTCAAACAAAATTAAATTCCTGCCCAACTCCTACATTGGAAGTTTTGTATATAGGTAACAATGTTAATTTAACCCGAAGTGTACATATGGAACCAAATGGCCCCAATAAGGGTCCATTAATATAAACTATCTGTCATTTAGCTGGGCACACCCTTTAACTCCCCACACCCCGCTGTATGTATTTATTTTTGTGTGCCTTTTCATTGGCTCACTCCTATACTGTTACACATGTTTTCTGCCTACATTAAAGACCATCAGCGTCTATCTAGATCAGGGGTGTCAAACTCATTTTATATCGGGGGACACATGGAGAAAATCTACTCCCAAGTGGGCCGGACTGGTAAAATCCCTGCACGATAACTTAAAAATAAAGACACCTTCAGACTGTTTTCTGTGTTTAAAAATAGATTCTGAAAATGTACAAATTATAATGTTGTTGTTTTTTTACACTTACATGTTGCGGTTAATAGTATACTATCTTTATTTGTCGTTATTTATATTTTCTGAATGGTTGATGTGATAATGTAGCTGAGATAGGCACCAGCGCCCCCCGCGACCCCAAAGGGAATAAGCGTTAGAAAATGTATGGATGGATGGATGATGTGATAATAATGTTCATCAGTCAACTCAATGGTGTTCCTTTTCAATCTATCAAGATAAAATATCAAAATCAAATTACAGTATGCCATATATGTAGTTTGATCATTTTCCTCGATTGATGTACTAACATCATGTGATTTATTTTGTATATATGTACCATCATCTACAGCAGGGGTCGCCAACCTTTACCACTCAAAGAGCCATTTTGACCCGTTTCACAAAATAAAGAAAACTATGGGAGACACAAGCCTCTTTTGAAATTTAAAATGAAATAACACGGCGTACAAAGTTTTGTTTTGCTTTGTGCTATGTATTAACCGGGGGTCTCAGACACAAGGCCCGCACCTTAATATGAAAATGTAATATTAGTGCGAGTTTTATTTGAATGCTGCTTGACAACATCACATTTGCCAACCATCCCAATTTTTCCGGGAGACTACCGAGTTTCAGAGCAACCTTTCTCTCGAATGTCTGCTGGTTTTCACCCAAACAACAACAATAAGGTCGTGCTATGATGACAATGCGTTTAGTGCCCTCCACAACCGTAACAAACAGCCTACCAGCCCAAAGGCTCCCGGGAGGCAGATCCAGAAGTCACAAAAGTGCCACTCCGTGTCACACAGTCCCAAAGGGTCCCCAACCAAAAGGCAAAAAAAAAAAATGTATATATATACATACATATATATATATATATATCCATCCATCCATCCATCCATTTTCTACCGCTTATTCCCTTTATATATATATATACATATATATATATATATATATATATATATATATATATATATATATATATATATATATATATATATATATATATACGTATATAATAACACATGAAAACAAGAGGGAAGCACAAAAGGATGACACAAGAGCACAGAGCTCCTGCCAACAGTAGCCACTACAGCGGCGCTATTTTGGATGAGCGTGTGTTGTGATTTCCGTTCCTTGTTCTACCCTACCCTATCTTGCCTCTGATTGGCCTGTACCTAATGTTTTGCCCTAACCTTAACCAATTGTGACTCATTATTGTAAACCCACCAATCATCTTGGATTTTCTTATGCGTACACTAACTAATCATCAAAGATTATTTCCATATTTTTTGATCGCCTGCCTAAAATTGCAGTCCATTTCTCTTTTTCTTTTCTGATTCCCTTCTCTCTTTCTCTTCTTTTGTAGCTTGTAGCTTTGTAGCCAAGCTACTTCGCTACATGGATCTAAAAATAGCTAAGCTATGGAAATCGCTATTTGTTCAAAAAGTAGCAAAGCTGCTGCCAAGCTACTGGGAAATGTAATCAAGCCAAGTAGCTTCGCTACTTGTAGCAAGCTTTTGCCCAACACTGCCTGACTACTACTCTTAACCCATTTGGAGTGAACAATTCTAAAGACTAAGTGATACTGACCAATAAAAACGCTTCTATAATATTGTTCAGACGAGGCCCTGCTCACAGTATAGAAGTTGAGGGATTTTAATCCAAAACTGTGTTTTAGTTGAAAATACTTTATTTTTTGTTTGGTTGCAAAATAAGACAATTTTGTATCCGTAATAAAGATGCATCTGGCCTGTAACCATAAATGCAAATTTGATGCCAAAGTGGTATGGCAGTTTGAGCATGTGTATGTTTTGCCCATTTAATGATATGCTGTTATTTCATTTTATGTGGGGTAAATGTATCTCATACATCACCATGCACGTTTCTCACTAAGAATGAACAAATTGCCTTAATTAAAGTGGAACATGTTTTATGTTAGTTCATCTTGCCAACTCATCAAGTCCTGGTCTAAAGTGTTTTCTTATTCATCACTAAAAGTAGGACTGTGTATCTTACAACAACTCACGATTCAATTTGATTCCGATTTTTGGGGGTCACGTTTCGATTCAGTATTGGTTCTCGATTCAACAAGAGTCTCAATTCAAACCGATTCTCACAATATATTAATCATTATATAAATTATAATTAAACCTTTTCAAAAACAGGTTACAGGTTACAAAATTTCCCAATGGCACAGTAAGCACAGAGGCGGCCTAAAAATAACATTTTAAAAATGAATTATTGAAAATTATGAATCAATTCAGAATTGAAATACGAATTGCGATTCCGATGTGAATCTCTACTAGACCCATAATAAAAGGGTTTACTTAATTAAACTTGAACATACATGTTCAGCCACTTTAGTGGACATACAGTAAATTACAAGTCTGTCAGTCTCTACCTCCCAATAGTAAAAAACACAGTCCTGAAATCCAGACGTTGATCTGGATCAACCCCAAAACATAATCACATGTTCTTTATCCCATTTCTGAAATTTCCTGATCATTGTATTCTCAATCGCAACTGGACTGTTTTGCCTCTCATCCAGGCATTTAGGCGTAATCATTTTATAATCACAGACTTAAGTAGGACAGCTCAGAGGATGTTGCAGCATCCAAAGTATGTCTGCTCTAAAAGAGGGGACATACCCATTAGTTAGAACTGAACAGAACGCAAACAAGGGTGATTCCATCGTAACGACTGTTGTTGTAGTCCAGCCATTGTACCTTATCAACTATTGTTTTGCACCACAATAAAGAGAAACCATCCTTGTCCTGCCATGTCCACTGTTGAGGATGAATACTTTGGATCCTGCAACATCCCCATCTAAGACTATTAGCATGAACTGATGGATTAGAGGGGAAAACGTCCTCTAAAACAACATGAAAAGTCCAGTTTTGACAGTCCACTCAATCCCTCGAGAATACACACAGTGACTTCCTGTTCAATGCCAAGTCAGCATCACAGCATGTAGTTACCAATGTTTATAGTATATATGGATTGTTCTACACTCACCAATGAAATGCACCAAAAGAAAGAATTCTCCGTGAACAAAATAAAAACATGCAAGCGGAATACAACAGCTCTGTTTGATCAGTATATAAAATACATAAAATAATACAGGAATCCAAATAAAAATATGGACAAATGTACAAGCAATGTATCGTTTCACTTTTGACTATATTGGCGATAGTCAGCTGGCCCCAGGGCATCAACTAAAACCAGTTCCACCTTATTAAGATGGCTTTCCCCTTTTTTACTGTATTCTTTGAAAAATACTTTTGTTGTTCCTTCTTCTCTATTTGTTTGACCTCTATGGCATCTCTGCTGTGAAGGGACAACAAGGCTTTCCAGGGGCTCCTGGGCCAAAGGTAATGTTGCTACCGAGTTCATATTCAGTGGGATACTCGCAGTCATTGTCAGAAGAGTCGGTCATACTTGTTTGTCTTTCACTGCTAAGGGCCAGGCTGGTACACCTGGTACACCTGGCATTCCTGGGATCCCTGGCAAGAGGGGCTACAGGGTAGGCCAGCTTGGCATGGAAAAAAAACATCACAGTCCCAACTGTGGTTGTGCTTCAGTCATTTTTTAGAAGATATATCATTACATTCATGTTTGTCTTCTGTCTGCACACCAACTGCATCATCCTAAACTCCCTTTGATGTGAACGTGTGTCATCTTTAGACCTTTTTTTGCTAACTCAGCTGTTTGCCTATTTATGGAACGTATTGGTAGGTTATACTAAACTTAACAGGTGGACTAAATTCATCTTTTCTAACTTTTCAATATCCAACTGCTTCATTTGCTTTTCTCTAACAACAATTGTGTTTGGCTTTTTAAATATCAGGTTAACACACCTAGATTGTGCAACTGGAAACGAGTTCTCTCTGGTATATAGACTTTATCGGTGTGCCAACCAACACACCGCTCTTCACTACCATATTTTTGGACTATAATCTGCACCGGTTTATAAACCACACTCACAAAAATGTTTCCATATATTAGCTCCACCGCACTGTAGGCCGCAGATAAATACTTGCATGTTGTGAAATGCGATATTTTCATCGAAACATTTTGTAAATATGTACTTACATACCTGTGTTTTTTGTCAGAGGGCTTTGTGAATAAAGTTGGTATGGTATGGTATTGTACCTTGAATGTTTCCAAACAGTGCCTGTAACACTTAGACTTAGACAAACTTTAATGATCTACAAGGGAAATGTTTCCACACAGTAGCTCAGTTACAAAGGATGGAAAGTGTACGGATGGAAAGGACAATGCAGGAATAAAATAGACAAAAAATGTACTGTAGTAGCAATATAAAATATAACATATATGTGATATTTACATAATAAATGTACAATATATGATATATACTGATATATTATATATGTATATCATACATACAATATAACATCAAAGAGTAAAAATGCATTTATTTCAGTATGCATACTAGCAAAAAGGGTAATATTAAAAAAAAAAATGGATAGATGTTGATAGTCCAACACATACTGACTGGTATAGACAAGCTATGGATATGATATCAGTAGAAAAAACTGCATTTAGTTTAGATAATAATGAGTCATACATTGGAATATGGGATCCATCCATCCATCCATCCATCCATTTTTTACCGCTTATTCCCTTTTGGGGTCGCGGGGGGCGCTGGCGCCTATCTCAGCTACAATCAGGAGGAAGGCGGCGTACACCCTGGACAAGTCAATTGTCTGTAATGTTAATGTTAATGAGGGATTTTCAATAATTGCTATGTTGAAATTGTTCATAATATTATTTTTTGTTTGACTGCTTTTAGATTGTTTTGTGTCATGTTTGTGTGTCCTCTCAATTGCTCTGTTGATTGCTATTCTGAATGTTGCTGGGTCGGGTTTGGTTTTAGTTTTGGAATTGGAATTGCATTATTGCATTATTATGGTATTGTTGTGTATTGTTGGATTGATTAATAACAAAAAAGAATACATACAATATAACTATTACCATGTACAATATTACAGTATCTGTAATATAAAATAGAGTAGATTCAGAAGAAAATAGACATTATAAACAAAGAGAGGTAGCTAACACAACAGTAAAACTGCTGATCAAACAAAACAGAAAGGTCTTTGATGCCTTTTTCCATCCTTTGTGAGCTGAATAAGATTTTCTTCTTTTTTAATAAGGTTCAAGATATTTTTCCATGCATTCATCCATTTCCTACCGCTTATCAGGATTCTAATTCCTTGTACTTTGCAAACACTGAGTTTGAACAGTTTCTCAAATTAGATCATTTTAGCACATTGTTTTATTTCTTTGTTTAATCCATTACATAATTTAGCCATCAGCAAAGAGAAATCCGTAGATCCGTCACACCGTTGTATAAGCTGCAGGTTTCTAAGCTTGGGAAAAAAGTAGCAGCTAATAGTCCGATTGACATGGTACATTATTTACAGGTGAAGAAGAACAAACAATGGAACAAGGGTCTGTTTACACCAACAAGCATACAAAGTAAAATTATGAAAGCTGAAATTAGTCAATATCTTTAAAGTATATGAGAAAAAAACACCTACTTGTTTTATAAGTGTTACAATGTTCTAAGAAAAGGCCCATTAAATGTGTGACATAATGCCAGCTGGTGGAGAGGAACCTCTAAACAGCCAGATTTTGACACTAAAACTTTTTTGTATACACAAAAGAATGATTAAAAATAATACGTGTACATTTTGTTAGTCAGTAGACAACAATAATAAACAGCAATCTATCACATGACTTCAAGACAGCATCGATCTCATTCATTTAAATCATCCACAACAACATTGCTATTCTTACTTTATCTAGTGATGTAAGAATTATACCTCAAATACAACAATTTACGTCATTGACATGTAAACCAGCGATTCACTGTGCAGTTTTGAATAACAGTGAATAATAGTCAAACAGTTGACTAAAATAGCAATCTTTTTGTATGTCTCTGATGATCATGATGATTACAAGTGTCATTTAAACACATTACGACATTACCAACAACACCAAATAGCAGTAGAAAGTGGTAGTTATCGATAGGATTCGCTCCGTAATGTCCGAGAGGCACACAGCGTATAGCCAACAGTCGCACTGAAGATAGAGCATGGAATCTAGAACTTCACATGTTGGTATGAAAATAGATGAAACCAAATTATTTCAGAAATCCGATTAATTGGATGAATGGGAACGTACTGTGTGAATCTCTAACCCCGTTTTTGAAAAGAGATGTTAGGCTCACAACGTCAAAATAACAGCAAGATGAAGAGGGGTGTTGAAACAGGGCCACCCAGGCTAAATTGGGGTCCTGAGCAGTGTTTTATTTGGAGGGCCCCTTTTACAAAAACATATTCACACTAAGTTTATTTACGTGAATATACTTTTAAATTAAATCAAACTTCAATTTAATTAATGCATGTTTTGTACTAAAACAAAACAATGGGAAAGAAACTGGCCGAAAATTGTGAAGTGAAATACATTTATAGAGCGTTTTTCTCTAGTGACTCAAAGCGCTTTACATAGTGAAACCCATTATCTAAGTCACATTTAAACCAGTCTGAGTGGCACTGGGAGCAGGTAGGCAAAGTATCTTGCCCAAGCACACAACAGCAATGACTCGGATGGTGGAAGTGGGGATCAAACCTGCAACCCTCAAGTTTTTGGCATGGCCACTGTACCAACCATGCCATGCCACCCCTTTTTTGTGTGTGTAAAATACCACAATAAACATAACAAAAACAATGTTTTCTAACCTTCCTGGCACATCCAACCAGGACTAGAACTCAGTATGATTGCCGTGCAAGACCAGCACTTACACTTCGTGCCAAGTAGAATGGTGAAAAAACATTTGGGAATATTACCATTATATTCTTATCAGTGACAGAGAAGGACGGAGCTAAGATTACGTTTGAAGTACAATTTCATATGAAGAGCCTAGCCCAATATTAATTAATATTGTACATGCGCTTATTCATGTAAAATGGGGCACCCCGCAGATTGCGAGGCCCAACGTACAGCACATGATCGGCATATAGGGAGGGTCAGCCCTAAATGGAAACACCCATTCTCATTAAAGCAGGACACTTATTGGTCCGTTCATGGATCACGCACCTTTGCAAATGTTGCCAGTTGTGAAGTGGTGGAAGTTGTCTAAATCAAAAATGTATTTATTTTCACAGGGAGATAAGGGAGAGTCGAGTATTTCAGCGCTTGGAATTAAAGGAGAACCAGGATTACCAGGACTACCAGGCCAAATGGGCCCTAAGGTATTGTACTGTACTGTAAACAAGGTAGTATAGATATTGTATTGCAGTGATGGGTCAAATGGTACTGCAGTATCAATGCATTAAGAAACACAAGGAGTAATACTGTGTCAATACTATTACATTTGTTAAATGTTCATTTTATTTGCAGGTCAAATTAAATTATTTTGACTGTTATGAAACACCAACACACCATTGGTTTAGTGTCAATACAGCTATTGAGTGTACCATTCACATACTGGGGCGTCATTTGCCAATCACTACTGGCGAGTAAGGCACAGATGTCAAACTCTTATTTAATCAGGCCCGTGGTACCATATGAAAATTAACAATCCCAAACATTCAGCCCGCATGGCCGGCATCTACAAATAACGAAAATTAGTGAGCCTTGGCGTTGCCCACAATTATCATTATGAACTATACTTTTGGTTAAAAATTTATGATAGAGGCGCCCTGTGTACGTACCTTTGACACGCCTACGTTGTCAACACATGCAATTAATCGGCAAAAAAAATTATCGCATTAGTCATGTATAAAAGCAGATTAATCACACTGCTCATTTTGACTATACTTCACCATAGCCGTGGATAGTTACCTTAAAGATCAGGTCAATGCATCCAACACTGGTATTTCACTTCGAAGTACAGTAGTAAAACTCGTATGGTGAAAACAGCGTTGCCCCAATAAAATAATTCAAATAATTTAATCTGAGTTTGGCCCTCTAAAAAAAGCACAATGTTGATATCCAACACACCTTTTAAAAAGAAAAAATATCTTTATGATAATTAATACTGTGTGAAAAACATTACAATAAAATAGACTGTAGTAATAACAACGACAGTAGTTTTATAAAGTAATGTACTTGTAATGTACAGCATTTAGCTTCTGCGGTATCTCCTGCCAGCTGATTCTCCATCAAACACCATCAGCTTCTTTTCTATCTTTTCATGGATAAATGTGCACCGTTAGATATTATTTGATACTATCAACTTATTCTGCTTCAGTATGATTCATGTGCTTGGAAAAACAAAGTTATGTCAAATTTCTAGATATAATTTAATGCTAGTAAGTAAAATCTAATAATTTGGTGGGATCTAATGCTGCTCACTGTGACACTCGCTACGCCAGCTAGCGGTGGAAAATCTTGTTACCCGAATTTTTACTCACCAGATGAAACATTTTTGCAGCAATTAATTCTTCTTTTATCAAAGCACAACAAGTTTAGCAATACATTTAAAAGCAAAACTCATTTTTGAAGCTGCTGCTAGCGAAACACTACTAGTACTGTACATAAACAACAAATAGTGGACGACATACAAAGCTGAAAGAGTACACCCACAAAATGTTGTAGAGGTTGCCCTCTAGTGGGTTCTTCAGACCACCACACACTGCCAGGAGAGCCAGGAATTCCGGGTACAACACTGTTTTATTGTCATACAATAGTGCAAAGTCTTTTGCTTTCCAGCAAACTGTCTTTCTCTCAGCAGCACCTCTAAATCCAACTACTTGTCTCATCACAGCGGCTGCTAAGAAAGGCGACAGGTGATTAGATAACAAGGCCCACCTTGGCTATCTACGCACCTGTCGCTGTCTTCGAGGCCGGTCCTGGCAACACCCCGTTTCGTGGCAGGCCCGCAGGCCCCCTCCACAGTTGTCAACAATAGTACCACAGAAAACATACTTTTGTCACCATTGCCATTAATCCGAATTAATCAACATTTGAAAGTGTCATTAATCTGACTTAAAACAATTGTTGCTTGACATCACAAGTGTTAATCAATGTTAATTCAAGATAACAAGAAAAAGAAGAAAATAATTACTTTCAGGTGAAAATGTTTTCGATTATGTTTTCAATTTAGTCTCATTAAATTATTTTTTAATAGTAAAACTGAAAACCATTTGTGGTCTTAGCTTTATTAGTACACTAAATACATGTGCATATCCTCTTAAAGCTCTGAAAAGATGATCACCTTCTGTTTTGCTTTAAGATGTTTTTGAGCTTTGATATGTAAACCTTTGGCCCTGTGATGAGGTGGTGACTTGTTCAGGGTGTACGCCTCCTTCCACCCGATTGTAGCTGAGATAGGCACCAGCACCCCCCCCCCCCCCCCACCCTCCCCACGACCCCAAAGGGAATAAGCGGTAGAAATGGATGGATGGATGGATATGTAAACCTCTATAGTGGCAATCATATCATGTATTGTATGCATTCAAAATAATCGAATGAAACAATTAATTGGTTGTAAAATAATTACATAGTAGATATGAGTGTCCCGATAGGATATCGAAATGAGTCTGATATGAGCAAAAACAACAAAAACAAGTATGGGATTATATCAATTTGCATGAAAAATCACTGATATAAGAGCTCCTATAGAAGCAATCCTGCAACTAAACAGCCTCCAATAAACACGCAAGGTTGATATTTTCTTGTATTTTATTGAAGTAATTTACTAAATCGACTTCTCCCGGTAAAACTTTTTCACTTCCAATACTACACCCATATTGGGGGCTTAAGTATTGGTCAATACAGATTTTAATCGAATACGATATCAGCAAAAATCATACATACTTTTAAGAATTGGTAGTGTAGAATGTTAGAAAAGGTTTGATCAAGTAAAATTAGTCCAACTGACAAAGGTAGGTATGAAAAACTCGTACCTATTTATTATTAAC
The DNA here is from genome assembly GCF_033978795.1 of Nerophis ophidion. NCBI lineage: Eukaryota > Metazoa > Chordata > Actinopteri > Syngnathiformes > Syngnathidae > Nerophis > Nerophis ophidion. The sequence goes on from NC_084619.1 coordinate 45,866,102, forward strand.
CGTCTGGAATGGAACTGATTTATTTGTATATAGCACTTTTCTCTAGGGTTAGTGCGTTTGCCTCACAATACGAAGTTCCTGCAGTCCTGGGTTCAAATCCAGGCTCGGGATCTTTCTGTGTGGAGTTTGCATGTTCTCCCCGTGAATGCGTGGGTTCCCTCCGGGTACTCCGGCTTCCTCCCACCTCCAAAGACATGCACCTGGGGATAGGTTGATTGGCAACACTAAATTGGCCCTAGTGTGTGAATGTGAGTGTGAATGTTGTCTGTCTGTCTGTGTTGGCCCTGCGATGAGGTGGCGACTTGTCCAGGGTGTACCCCGCCTTCCGCCCGATTGTAGCTGAGATAGGCGCCAGCGCCCCCCGCGACCCCGAAAGGGAATAAGCGGTAGAAAATGGATGGATGGATGGACTTTTCTCTAGAGACTCAAAGCGCTTTATATAGTGAAACCCATTATCTACATATTTAAGCTCCATTTAAACCAGTGTGGTTGGCACTGGGAGCAGGTGGGTAAAATGTCTTGCCCAAGGACTCAACATCAGTGGCTAGGATGGCGGAAGTGGGGATCGAACCTGGAACCCACAGTTGCTGGAACAGCCATTCTACCAACCAAGCCATGCCGTCCCAATACCGACTTAATTACGTTCCTAAGGTTGAATGATGTGGACACGTTTGTTATTGAATACTTTTTAAAATCTAAAAGCTTCTGCCTTGGAAGCATTGTATTTGTAAGTAATATGCATTTATAACTATTTTGTACGTGTTTATATTGACAAACATGCTGTTTTAGACTGCAATGTTCTTCAATTAAGGTCACTTGTATGTCTACCTTGTGTGCTATTGTATGCTTAGCCCCTGTGTATTCTGATAGCTCCTAGTAGCCTACCATGTATATATTTTGTAAGTGACTTGACTAAAATTCAAGAAAAGACCAACCTTGTGTGTTTAGATGTGGATTTAGATGTTAACTGGCAGTCCAGCTTTGCATATTTCACCACATATTACTTACACTTACAAAAGGCCCGATTTACTACAGTTTTGTGAGTACTAAATCATGTGCAAACTGATAGCACACGCAAAGCTGATCTACCAAACGTGTGCATAGTTGATTGCGTCTGTTAAGTGAGAAGAATAAGGCTTGCTATTCATTTTGCTTCATTCTTCATTATTATGTAAAATACATAATGATAATCAAAACTGACACAATACTGGGAGGTGAAGATGCAAATATAATTATTTAGCACACGGAAAGTGATTTATCAACACTCATCACTATTTTTGGAGCAATATTTATAGCGTTTTATTTAGCACGTGTCAAAAAGTCGCGCTATGTGCAGGATCAGTGCTGCTGTTGCACAGACAGATGACGGACAGACGAGAATCCTCAGGCCTACGTGAGTGTTTGGACCAACAGAACTAAAATATATTATACATATCGTCTCGTCAGCAATTTCCTTTGATAATTCTATATCTGCTGGATGATTTTAGGGTCTGGTTAAAAGGAATTTAATTAATGCGTTTTGGTGTCTACTGGTATTTTTTTTTTTTTTTTGTATTATTATTTTTTTGTATTATTTGTTTTTTTGTTTTTTTTTTAGGAAATATATTACTATAGTATATCTCCTCCATCAAAAGACGTCTTTCATTTAGCATTTTCTTGTATTCATTCCAGATGTTCATATGTGTTGGTGATGCAATCCACAGCGTTACAAACAGAATTAAGTGTCAGTGTACATGTTTCTGTTGTCTAGATTGCGATTGCGGCTGGTTCAACACATTGTACACAAGTAGGAGCATGATAACGTGAATGTGCAAACAATTATCAAGTTGTGGTAAAAGCCCTGCATGCACGTAAAATCTTAATTTAAATAAGGCGTCTGCACCACTTTTCAATCGCACATGCAGTGTTAGTAGATCACACGCAGCACATGCTATTTTGTTTTTTGCACACGCTGTCTAACACGTGGTATTTGGATCCAAATAAATCAGTCCCTAGTCTCTAAGGCAGAAGCATATTAGTAAGTATCCAGTAACAAACGTGCCCGCATCATTCAACTTACTCCATTATGATATTAGCTCTTGAATTATTGTGACCACTAGGTGTTGCCAAAACAATTAGTGTACCACAACACTTCAACTTAAAGACAGCGTAAGTCCATTCCAGACGGTTAATAATTAATAGGTAAGTGTTTTTATACCTACCATTGTTTTCTGTTAGACTAATTTTTATCAAACTCTTTCTAACATTCCACACGACAAAATTATTAAAGTAAGTACAATTTCTGCTGATATCGTATTGGATCACTACCAGTATCGGCCAATACTCAAGGCTACGATATTGTTATCGTATCGGAAGTGAAAAACGTATGTAATGAATACAGATTGCTCATACTTTCAGAAACATTTGTGAAGGGTGGCAAGGGTGTTCAAGGTGAACAGATAAGGGGTTACTTTTGGCGATAGAAAGAAAAGAAAAGAAGCCCAAATAGATATTTTATTTATTAATAACTAATCTATAACATAGAGGGCGGCATGGTGTAGTGCGTGTAGCGGCCGTGCCAGAAACCTGAGGCTTGCAGGTTTTCATCCTGCCTCTTACCATCCAAATCGCTGCCGTTGTGTCCTTGAGCAGGACACTTCACCCTGGCCCCCGGTGCCACTCACACTGGTGATGAATGATGAATGAATAATAGGTGGTGGTCAGAGTGGACATAGGTGCAAACTGGCAGCCACGCTCCCGTCAGTCTACCCCTGGGTAGCTGTGGCTACAAAAATAGCTTACCACCACCAGGTGTGAATGATTGATGGGTTCTCACTTCTCTGTGAAGCGCTTTGAGTGTCTAGAAAAGCACTATACAAATCTAATCAATTATTATTATTATATATTCATTTACTTATTAGGGTGAAGCAGGCCCTGGAGGCCCAACTGGACCAAGAGTGAGTGGAGACTGAATGACTTCAAACCATGTTGCCGTGACAGCACTCAAAATGTTTATTGTTGGATCAATATGTCAATAATGAAATGGATGTGAATTGTTCTGTCATAGGGCCCTCCAGGTCCAACTGGTGAGCCGGGAAAGGCTAAAATCCACAATAATGAAAATGTACGGTATTCTTTCAATAATATATCATTGTACTTAGTATGTTTATTGTTTGTGTGTTGTTTATTTCATACGCTAATTCATATCTCCCAAACAGGATATTCGCAACATACCACTGATGGTGAGACACTGTGACACCAAAATCATCTTGTGTAGGATTCTATCTGTGTAATATGTATGACTTTAAGGGCCCACCTGGACTACCTGGACCTCCAGGGACACCTGGGCTCAATGGGGCAAAGGTAAACTATATTTTAGAGAGAGTAAATAATAACAAGTGTGTTTCAGTTGGAGGTCATTGTGGACTTAAACTGTCTTTAATTCCTAATTGTGCCAAAAATTTAAATTTTTTTGTTGAATTTTCTCCTCTAAACTCTTGTTAACACATGCTGCCACTTGTGGCACTCTTATATGTCGTAGTTTTAAGTAATGTAATTTGTGCCAATGATGTATCGCAGCTTTAAATGTAAGTGTGTCCCGATCCCGGTTGGTCTATCGAGCAGCTGCTTTGGTAGCAGGCACCTTTGTAGGTTTTTTCCAAACACCGTAGTAAAGATACTGGCATTTTAGGTGGCTGATAAAGTTTGATGTGTTGTTGGTGTTTTTAACCTGCTTGTTCTTGGTGACTCTCCTGGTCTGCAGTCCAATAAAGGAGCTTCTGTTTATACTGTGATAAGATTCCCGCAAACCCTTGACACCTGACTTAAATTGGCTGTTCCCAGCCATTGCTGCACGTTCAGCAAGTTCAATCTGGCTCTCCCAGGTGACAGTCAGTTCCGACAGAAACTCCTGTTTGGTTGACTCTGTTGTTAAGATTACATGTATGCGGAGTAAAGTGTTTGTAATGTTGGCTGCCGTCTTCTGAGTTCGACTTGGCGCTGTCAGTCATGGGCGATTGTAAGGATTCTGAGTTTTCCTGTCGAGCTCGGCAGAGAAAAGCAATTGCTTTCTCGAAGGCGAAAGGATGATTACCATCTGCTTTGTCTGGAAATAATGTTATACACGTTTATGAATAGTCAAATATAAATAAGTGTTGTCTTTGTCATGTAGCGTAACCATTACTCACACTGACATTACTCTTTTTAAAATAAGAGAGTACGTCATGCTGCTGTTTCATTCTTTTTTTATTGGTTACATTTTTCTATCTGGAAGGTGATGACAAAACATGTTAGCTATTATTTACATTACCTGGGAATACTGAAAAGTTAGCAATTAAATAATAAACAAGTGACCATTCTAGAATTAAGATGGCTTAACTCAAAATACATGCTTTCTAAATATGGATATAAACAAACGGCGAGACGCTATAAATGAGCAATATTCTTGGCAACATACTCAATAGATTGTCTGCTTGCTAGTGTCATCCTCTCTACCTACTCTGTCTCTGTCTCTCCCTCCCACTCCCACACTCAAGAGATGATGAAGAAAGTCAGATGGCACTGTGTTGTGCTTTCAAAATAAAAGCATTTTGAATGTTCTATCACCTAAAAAACTTTGGCACAATAAAAACTACACCTGCGACACATAACATCCATGAAAATCAACTTTCTTGTAAAATATTACGCACAAATGCATTTTAATAATACAGTACAGGAACTCATATATATATATATATATGTATATATATATATATATATATATTAGGGGTGTGGGAAAAAAATCGATTCAAATACGAATCGAATCGAATACGTTGTGCGAATCAGAATCGATCCTCTTTTTTTTTTTTAATCGCTATTTAAAAAAAAATGTTTTTTTTTTTTATTTGTTTTTTTTTAATCAATCCAACAAACCACTACACAGCAATACCATAACAATGCAATCCAATTCCAAAACCAAACCTGACCCAGCAACACTCGGAATTGCAATAAACAGAGCAATTGAGGAGACACAAACACGACACAGAACAAACCAAAAGTAGTGAAACAAAATTGAATATTATCAACAACAGTATCAATATTAGTTATAATTTTAGCATAGCAATGATTAAAAATCCCTCATTGACATTATCATTAGACATTTATAAACATTTTTAAAAAAGAACAATAGTGTCACAGTTTTGATTGATTGATTGATTGATACTTTTATTAGTAGATTGCACAGTTCAGTACATATTCCGTACAATCGACCACTAAATGGTAACACCTGAATAAGTTTTTCAACTTGTTTAAGTCGGGGTCCACGTTAATCAATTCATGGTAAGTGGCTTACACTTGCATCACATCTTAAAAGCTTGACAACACACTGTTTCCAATGTTTTCACAAAGATAAAATAAGTCATATTTTTGGTTCGTTAATAGTTCAAACAAATTTACATTATTGCAATCAGTTGATAAAACATTGTCCTTTATAATTATAAAAGCTTTTTAAAAAATCTACTACTTTGCTAGCATGTCAGCAGACATGCTAGCAGAGGTAGATCCTGCTGAAATCCTATGTATTGAATGAATACAGAATCCTTTTGAATCGGAAAAACATCGTTTTTGAATTGAGAATCGAATAAAAAAAATCGATAAATTATCGAATCGTGACCCCAAGAATCGATATTGAATCGAATCGTGGGACACCGAAAGATTCGCAGTCCTAATATATATATATATATATATATAGCCTATACAAATAACACATCTGTGCATAGAAAATGTGAATATACAACTACCATTCAAATTATCACAATGTATAAATGTGAATACAAAATGATTTTACCTTACCTGGGGTGTGTTCACCTAAATTGGACTATTCAACAAATGTTGCTACATTTCCTTCGAATCAATTTGTGTAGTTCTTCAGTAGGTGTGACTCCAGTCCAGTCAGGTTTGTGGCATATGATAGTAATGTTGACGATTAGCTTTTTAAAATTGCGAGCAAACAAACAGCGGCTCGCAATGAAGAATCAGTTTTCGTCGTTCACTTAAGAGCCGTTCAAAAATTCCAACTCGTTTGTGAACATCAGGTTTGGGAGGACGTCAGAAACATATTGAAAACATGTTCAACAAGAACATAAGTAAGTACGGAAACTCTAGCTCTTCAAGGTGAAATAAAAAATAATGCAATCAGACATGTTCGGCACTGTAAACCCAAATGTTTCTGAGTACTTACAGTATGTGTCAGTGAATTTAGAGAGTTAAATGCAGTAAAAGGGCGAGTCAAAAGTCAGTGCTATCAACATGTTGTCAGGTAGTGAGGTTTACACAAGTACAAACCCCGTTTCCATAGGAGTTGGGTAATTGTGTTAGATGTAAATATAAACGAAATACAATGATACTCAGTTGAATATGCTACAAAGACAACATATTTGATGTTCAAACTGATAAACATTTTATTTTTGCAAAAAATCATTAACTTTAGAATTTGAATCCAGCAACACGTGATAAAGAAGTTGGGAATGGTGGCAGTAAATACTGATAAAGTTGAGGAATGCTCATCAAACACTTATATGCAACATCCCACAGGTGTGCAGGCTAGTTTTAACAGTTGGGTCCCATGATTGGGTATAAAAGCAGCTTCCATGAAATGCTAAGTAATTCAAAAACAAGGATGGGGTGAGGGTCACCACTTTGTAAGCAAATTGTCGAAGAGTTTTAGAACAACATTTCTCAACGAGCTATTGCAAGTCATTTAGGGATTTTACCATCTACGGTCCGTAAAATCATCAAAAAGTTTAGAGAATCTGGAGAAATCCCTACACGTAAGTGATGATATTACGGACTTTTGATCCCACAGGCGGTACTCCATCAAAAACCGACATCAGTGTGTAAAGCAGGGGTCGGGAACCTTTTTGGCTGAGAGAGCCATACAAGCCAAATATTTAAAAAAGTAGTTCCGTGAGAGCCATATAATATTTTTTTAAGACTGAATACAACTAAATGCGTGCATTTTTAAGTTGGACCTATATTTTTAGAGTATAATAAGTATGTTATTCTTTTTAATAACACTGTTATTCTGAAGCTAACCAACAATAAATAAAATACTTCGTACCATTAATGCGACTTCTTGAACAGGTGCGGTAGAAACCGGATGGATGGATTAAAATTCATGAGAATGTTTTCTATTTTGAACGTTATTTTTGACACTGTAATTACCAGCGGAATTATTCATTAGTTATCCTGTTAAGCAATGTCAGCTAAGATTTATCTGAGAGCCAGATGCAGTCATCAAAAGAGCCGCTGGTTCCCTACCCCTGGTGTAAAGGATATCACCACATGAGCTCAGGAACACTGTCAGTAACTACAGTTGGTCGCTACATCTGTAACTTCAAGTTAAAACTCTACTACGCAAAGCCAAACCCATTTATCAACAATATCCTGAAACGCCGCCAGCTTGGCTGGGCCCGAGCTCACCTAAGATGGACTGATGCAAAGTGGAAAGGTGTTCTGTGGTCTGACGAGTCCACATTTCAAATTATATTTGGAAACAGAGGACGTGGTGTCCTCCAGAACAAAGAGGAAAATAACCATTCGGATTGTTATAGGCGCAAAGTTCAAAAGCCAGCATCTTTGATGGTGTATTAGTGCCCAAGGTATGGGTAACTTACACATCTGTGAAGGCACCATTAATGCTGAAAGGTCCATACAGGTTTTGGAGCAACATATGTTGTCATCCAAGCAACGTTATCATGGACGCCCCTGCTTATTTTAGCACGACAAGTGTTATAACAGCGTGGCTTCATAAAAAATGAGTGCGGGTACTTTCCTGGCCCGCCTGCAGTCCAGACCTGTCTCCCATCAAAAATGTGTGGCGCATTATGAAGTGTAAATTCGACAGCGGAGACCCCGGACTGTTGAACGACTAAAGCTCAACATAAAACAAGAATGGGAAAGAATTCCACTTTCAAAGCTTCAACAATTAGTTTCCTCAGTTCCCAAACGTTTTTGAGTGTTGTTAAAAGAAAAGGTGATGTAACACAGTGGTGAACATGTCCTTTCCCAACTACTTTGGCACGTGTTGCAGCCATGAAATTCTAAGTTAATTATTATTTGCAAAAAAAAAAAAGTTTATGAGTTTGAACATCAAATATCTTGTCTTTGTAGTGCATTCAATTGAAAATGGGTTGAAAAGGATTTGCAAATTCCGTTTATATTTACATCTAACACAATTTCCCAACTCATATGGAAACGGGGTTTGTACTATCGCACAGCCACACTGGCTGACATCCATAACACTTGTACCATAAACCTTACTTTGAGTCTGAATCACAACACCAATATAATTGCCTAGCCCCTAAGTACACTGATAGAGAGTCTACTTCACTGCCCAAATCAAGCGTCATGTAATGAGGTTTTCACACCTACTATCAGATAGACACACTAACTAAAATTGTTACATTCAGAAAGTAAAACCACCCAAGCATGGATGTCTTTCAGCCTCAAACAAATAACAAGAAATTAATTTCTCTGATTGATGATATATTTGCATACAGTAGTTACTAATCTACTTTTGATGTTTTGTCAGGGTGAGGTTGGCCTTCCAGGTCCTTCAGGCCTTGATGGGGAAAAAGTAAGTTTCTTGGCTTACAGATATAAATTATTTGTAAAATAAAAATCATAATTTAGATCTGATATCCGATATCCTGTCCTCTTCAGGGGCCAAGGGGAAAGCCTGGGGAACCTGGTCCTCCAGGCCTATCTGGTCCTGAAGGTCCCAGAGGAGAGGGTGGTGTCATGGGGTTCCCAGGACCCAAGGGAGAAAAGGGAGACATGGGTCCTTCTGGATCACCGGTGAGTGACTATTTTTGACTCCAAATTATGCAATGTGTCTTGTGAGGAGAAATTACAAGTTCATCCATTATACCTACCATTATTTGAACATTCCACACTACAAAACAACAAAAGTATGCATGATTCATACTGATCCATCCATTTCTACCGCTTATTCCCTTTTGGATCGCGGGGGGCACTGGCGCCTATCTCAGCTACAATCGGGCGGAAGGCGGTGTACACCCCGGACAAGTCGCCATCTCATCGCAGGGCCAACACAGATAGACAGACAACATTCACACTCACATTCACACAGTAGGGCCAATTTAGTGTTACCAATCAACCTATCCCCAGGTGCATGTCTTTGGAAGTGGGAGGAAGCCGGAGTACCTCATATTGTGAGGCAGACGCACTAACCCCTCTGCCACCGTGAAGCCCGATTCATACTGATATTGTATCAAATATCATTATCGGCCAATACTCAAGACACCAATATCAGTGTCGCATTGGAAGCGAAAAAGATGCATTGAGATACCACTAATTAATAAAGTCCTGCATTTATTTACTCTCATTCAACATTTCAATATTTAGTTTTTTTTGTCCGAGAATTTTATTGGTGAAAAACTTGTTTTTTTTTGTTTTTTTTTATAGTTTTAGCTGCTTACACAAAACTTGATCAGTTTTATGTTTTGCATTTTGTTGTTTTTGTTCCAAAGACATGCACCTGGGGATAGGTTGATTGGCAACACTAAATTGGCCCTAGTGTGTGAATGTGAGTGTGAATGTTGTCTGTCTATCTGTGTGGGCCCTGCGATGAAGTGGCGACCTGCCCAGGGTGTACCCTGCCTTCCGCTCTATTGTAGCTGAGATAGGGGCCAGCACCCCCCGCGACCCCGAACGGGATAAGCGGTAGAAAATGGATGGATGTTTTTGTTGTTACTGTACTGTAACCCATGTGTTTTGCAATGGATTTTAGTTTGCTTGTTTGTGGGCAGCATTGCGTCCATAAGAAGAATTACACTAGTAAATAAATCTATTGAGAATACTTCTTTGAATTTACCTTAGGTATTTTGATGTCCTTTCATAAACTCAAAATATCAGTATTATATGTTTTTTTTTTCACTTTAGATACAAACTAAAATATTGTGGCAAAATTCCCTTCCCTACCAAAGATCAACTCTTTAGTCCCTGAATTAAAGTGCTCAACATTTATCCTCTTAAATACTGTATCTCCCCGTCCTTGTTCTGTAGGGTTTAGATGGCCCTACTGGTGAAAAGGGAGCTACAGGGTCCCTTGGCCCTATTGGATTACCTGGCACAATGGTATGCAATGGTGCCCCTCAGGCTGCATTTTTCTTGGTGTATTTTTATTTTGTATTATTTTGATGCTTGTGACAAGGCGTGCTGGCCCATGTACAATCTACTTGCTTGATTTCTTTGCTGTGTATTTCATATTTTTGGATATTTGTCAGTTCCTTTTAAGAATTTGCGATCTCGCAATCACGCAAATTTAACCATACATGCGAATTATACACGACCATGCAACGTTGTCCAATGCCCGCAGCTTACCCACATATTTTGGCCAATCAGCTTCATTTTCACAAAAAAAATGTGTGCACTCAAGCACGCACATCAACTGTCTAATTAAAACTTATGTTTGTGTATCAGGGTGACCAAAACAGATTCTCATTTGCAATGCTGACCTAGCAAAGAGGCAGCATTTGCATGTTAGAGATGTTGAAGTTGATGCTCGTCTCTCATCGTCTTGCAACAAAAATCAGCTCTATAGACCGCTCTCAGTTCAAAAATACTCTTAGACTATGTTTACACTGCAGGCCAAATGACTCTTTACACTGCAAGTAAAATTAGATTTTCATCAGACTCCAGTGTAATCGCAACTTGGTCAAAAATTCAACCAGGAACTTGCCAGAAGCTCTTGGATGGCTACCAAGATCGCCTTATGAAACTTGCCAAGGGACATGTAATCAAATATTAACATTGCTGTATGTATACTTTTGACCCTGCAGGTTTGGTCACATTTTCAGTAGACCCATAACAAATTCATAAAAGAATTGTAGAAAGTATTGGAAACTCAAGACAGCCATGACATCATGTTCTTTACAAGTGTATGTAAACTTTTGATTGTGACTGTATGTGATACCAGCTAATTTCATATCCAGTATCGCCAATTCTTTAGGCTCTAATCTCAATACTGTAAAAAGATGAATCTTGACACCTCTAATGTAGTCCTTGCTAAAAAATAAAAAAGTATACTTTTAACAAGAGCTGCTGATAAATAAGGCAGAATTTATTGCATTATCATTAATAAATATTGGGAATAGGCTCCAGCCCCCAGGTACCCCAAGAGTAACAAGCGGTAGAGAATGGATGATGTCCAGGGTCACTTTTGTGTTGAACTTTATATTTCACCTTCAAAACTATTTAACTTGCTAAGTTTGTAAAACCTCTGATGCGTGCACTTAATTTTTCAATTTGATAAAATGCACAGGCCCCCAATGTGTCCCCAATGTGGCCTCCACCTCACTTGCATGCACACTCCGATAAAGTAAAAATAAAAGTTGAATATGAGGAAGTGGCTACTACTAAAAATAATAATAAAAGTTACAACATCTTTAAAGATAGTGTTTTTTACGTGAAAGTAAATTAAAGTAATATAACGTGTGATGAATGAATATAGTGTAATGGATTTGGGATTGTTGTAATCTTTTAATGGCTGTTATGGCTGTTTAAAGGCCTACTGAAACCCACTACTACCAACCACGCAGTCTGATAGTTTATATATCAATGAGAAAATATTAACATTGCAACACATGCCAATACGGCCGGTTTAGTTTACTAAATTACAATTTTAAATTTCCCGCAGAGTTTCTTGTTGAAAACGTCGCGGAATGATGACGCGTGCGCGTGACGTCACGGACTGTAGAGGAAATATTAGCGCAGCACCATTTGCGGCTAAAAGTCCCCTTTTTTCATTGCGCAATTAAACAGTATTCTGGACATCTGTGTTGCTGAATCTTTTGCAATTTGTTCAATTAATAATGGAGAAGTCAAAGTAGAAATATGGAGGTGGGAAGCTTTAGCCTTTAGCCACACAAACACACGGCGTTTCCTTGTTTAAAATTCCCGGAGGTGGAGCTTTACTATGGATCAGAGCGGTCAAGCGAACATGGTTCCCGACCACTTGTCAATCAGCAGGTTTGGGTGAGAAAATTATGGTAAAAAGTCGCCTCTTACCGGAGATCATCTGAGCTTGCGCCGTCCACATGCAGCTGCCGTCGACTTACCTCAGAGACTGTCGTCAAGACACCCGTGGACACACCCCTCCGACTATCAGGTACTATTTAATCTCACTAAAACACTAGCAACACAATAGACAGATTAGGGATTTCCCAGAATTATCCTAGTAAATGTGTCTAAAAACATCTGAATCCGTCCCAATGCAATCGCCTTTTTTTTTAACTTTATTTATTTATTTATTTTTCTAGTCCTTCGCTATCAATATCATCATCCACAAATCTTTCATCCTCGCTCAAATTAATGGGGAAATTATCGTTTTCTCGGTCCGAATAGCTCTTGCTGCTAGAGGCTCCCATTATAAACGATGTGAGGACGTGAGGAACCCTCACCCTTGTGACGTCATCGGCTGCGACTTCCGTTAAAGGCAAGGCTTTTTCATTAGCGACCAAAAGTTGCGAACTTTATCGTCGATGTTCTCTTCTAAATCCTTTCAGAAAAAATATGGCAATATCGCGAAATGATCAAGTATGACATAGAATGGACCTGCTTACATGTAAGCAAATGCGCCACAGCGTCAATCCCAGTCTCTGAAAAATCAGAACTTCTTTGGAATGAAAATATATATTTATATATTACATATAGTCTATTATTTGCGCACTATTGACAAACCGGATGTTATGATGAAATATCCATTTCTGCTGGCGACTATGTCTTGACGTAGCTCGCCCAAAGCTGGTGAAAAAAATCACATTCAGCTCACATTCAGGACGCATTGCGCTGAGACTCGAGTTACATTTGAAGAGATCATATTCCAATCGGTTTCAGGGCTACCTCGAGTTGTGGCCTGAATCTAATGCCAAAAGATCAGCTTTGAAGCACTTTGGAGTGTTTAGACTGGCAAAGAAATTCAGATCACTTAAGGGCAAAAAATCAGATTTGGTGTGTAGTGTAAACGGGGCCTTAATCACGTGTATGTAAATTTGTTGGAACATAAATGAATGTTTAAGATGGATGAACACTTCAAGTGTAAAACATCCACTGATAATGTCTGCAACTTGTGAACGACAGAACAGACAACGGACAACAAGAAAGACTTTGGTTCCAATTTTTTTGTAATAATAATTAATTATTACTGTCATTAGTTATAGTTAATTACGACAGTGCAGTAATTTAGCAATGAGCCCTGAGTATGTGCTTTTACTGTCATAAAGAGTCTACTTTTAAGTCTGTGCGGTATACAACTGGTAAAACATCATAGTATTTGTTTTTCAATTTTTTGCAAGCTTGTGCTTTTGTGGTTAAGGCTTAAAGGAACACTTAAAAAATATTAATGACAAATTCATAAAATCACTAGTTTATTCAATGTTATTTGGTGTTATAGCCCGCCACAATCACAAAAAAAGCAAGTGAAATCCTGGAGTGACTAAAGGTGTCTCTCGTCCCTTCTTTTACCAGGGTATGAAGGGTGAACCCGGAGAAGGAGGAAGGTCAGAGATGGTATGTGTTATCTGAGCAATGTATTTTTCTGTCAATTTTACTTTCTAGAGAAAACAATTTAACTGATCAATACCTCAAACCTACGTTTGTTTTTTTTAGCTTCATGGTCCTCCAGGTCCCCCAGGACCAGTCGGCCCAGCAGTAAGTCAAAAGTGCTATTGATCCCTTTTCAACATGTAGATTTTTAGACCAACATTTAATTTCATGTCAGAACAAAAATCAAACATCCACAATAAGTTTATAAATACTTTGAAGACCTATATAAAAGTCCATGAAAAATAAAAGTCAAAGGTAAATGGCAACAATAACTCATGGAAAATTCCCAGGCCAGAATTAAGGTTTTACAATGGCCTTCCCAAAGTCCTGACTAAAACGTGTGGGCAATGCTGAAGAAACACGTCTGTGTCAGAAAACCAACAAATTTAGCTGAACTGCACTCAAGAGGAGTGGTCAAATATTCAACCAGGAACTTGCTAGAAGCTTGTGGATGGCTACCAAAAGCGCCTTATTGCCTTATTGAACTTTATATTTCACCTTCAAAACTATTTAACTTGCTAGGCTTGTAAAACCTCGGATGTGTGCACTTAATTTTTCAATTTGATAAAATGTATACAGTGAGTGTAGCATCAAATACTGTTTACTTAATTTTTTTACATATATTGAACTTTTATTAGTTAGAATTAGGGTTGCCCGTAAATTTCCAGCAATTTTCCGGAAATTTACCACGGGAAGTTAAGCTTGGGAAGTTTGGAAATATTGACAATTTTTTCATTTTTCAAAGTTGACACCGTCCATGGGAATTAATGGGAATATATGGGAATTATAAAGAATTAACGGGAATTAATATAAATTAACAGGAAATGGGGTAATTAAGGTAATTTATATTAACCATTAAATACAGACATAAATATAAACATGTTGTGGTCATAATAAGCAGACATGCATGCAAACGTTTGTAATACAAACTTATTTTTGTGAGCAGAACTTCATCAAACATCAAAAAACATCAATGTTGATTGGATAAAATAAATGATGCCCCCCCCCAGAAAGTCCCATTCAAAATGTATAATGAAAGCCTTTAAGTAAGCTTCTCAAGCCTCTGTGTCAGAGTTATTAGTTGATGAACCCCATGCTGCAGAGAAGGAGGCATGCATTTAATGGGAAAACATGATTTAATTTAAATAATAGAACAAGAACAAACAAAACGCGCGCACATGAGCGGAATAACAAACTAAGGGTCTTTAGCATAGAAGTTAGCAAGAAACAAAAAAAGGACCTAGCGTGGAAGCTAGCGGGTAGCAAACAGGAAAAACTGGAAATGGCAAATGCTAACAAACAGTTTACCGCTACGACGACCAGGACAAAATGTAGCACGACAGGTAGTAGCTGTAACAAAACGACACGTAGCACGATAAGAGTGACATGTGGCAACGACAATACAATGATCCAGCAACTGACACAAGACAAAGCAGGTACAAATAGGAGCGGGCTGATTGGCAACAAGTGTGGCCAGGTGCCAATCAGCCGCAGCTGAGGAGAAACACAACACTCAGGGAACAGGACAGGAAGCTGACAAAATAAGAGCACTAGACAGGAACTAAGGGCAGGAAATACTAAACACACAGAGGAGAAACTAAAACACAAACAAACTGTCAGTGGCAAGCCTGACACTGTTTTTTCCTTTATTCTTGTAAAACACTAATGCAATGCCACACAGATATAAATAGTCAGCTAAACAATTGGAGTAGTCTTTAAAAATAATTTACTGATGGACAAATGAATAGAAATAAGCTAGATGGATAAACGAACACTCAATCAGCATGCTGAATCAAACTATAAACTACATTCTTGTATGACAACAGAATGGCTAGCAGAACAGAAGACAGAGGAAACTACACGTTTTGATTTAATATTTGTTAGTTTAACTTTACAGATCACAAAAAAGGTACATCGGCTCGCTAACATTGTTAGCATAAATGAATGGGATTTAACATGGAAAAAATTAGCATCACAGCTAATGGAGAAATATTTTCGGTTCACTATGAGACCGTGGTGGTACATAAACCAAGCTAGCCAAAGATATTGGCCCCAAAATAATTTAACAAGTACAGGAACAGCTAGCTACCTTGAGTGGAAGTCTGCTGGAGTAGCCTCGGCCTACAGTTACTAGCTAGCTTGAGTGGAAGTCTGCTGGAGTAGTCTACAGTCATACACTAACAAACAGTTGTAGCTCTATTAAACTTAAATCCCATAGATCAAATATATTTACCCCAGTAATATCATCAAAACTTACCTGACTGAATGATGTCCTTGGGCTCAAATACTAGTGTGGCCTCAATAGCCCTGCTGTAGTGTGTAGCATGCTGGGAATGATCTGTGCATGTGATGGAAGAACGCTCTGCACATGTGATGGAGGAATGCACCGTGTGGGGTTGAAATTCAACAGAATTTGCAAAAAATGAGGTTGTTTTAGCTAATAATCATGCTTGCAAGATCTTGCATGTTGCATTCAATGTTTATTCCCGTTTATTCCCGTTAATTTTAATGGAAAGTTTCCAACTTTGAATATTCCGGAAAGTTTGCAACCCTAGTTAGAATGCAAATATTAAATGTATTATTCTAAGTTTTGATGAATGTAACATCAGGAATCATCAAGGGCAGTAATTACTTGTTTTTTCCATTAGTTGTCCAAACTGTGGCAGTGTTTACTTTCCCTTCCCATTTTCTCAGTAACCAAATGACTTGTAGTGCTTTGATTGGTTAATATTTGTACTTTTGTAATTATTTACTTGATTTTTTTAGGGATCACAGGGACATTCAGGGCCAAAGGTGAAGTATCTTTTACATTTAATGTTATACATAAATGCCTATAATAATATAGAGAACCTATTCCCTTCTGTTTTAAATGGCTACACATTAAACAATGTCTGTCTCTCAGGGAGAGCCAGGCATCGGCTTTAGGGGAGAAAAGGGAGCGACAGGTCAGAAGGGTGACAAAGGAGACAGAGGCCATCTAGGACTGCCTGTAAGTGCAAAGAAGTTTGACACATCTTTTTTGACAACATTTTAGTTTGTTAACAGCATCTATTTAAACTGCATTGATCTCATCACTTGATATTAATGGAAAATATTTCTCAGTTGCACTCAGAATACTTCAAACTCTTATTTTAGGGCTTGCGCCTAATTATTCTACGTAACTAATTCTCGTTTTCTTTTTTGTACAATATTAATCATATACGGGAGAGTGACGTAACCATGAAACTTTGTCACACAAAACACTGTTAAACGAGAAACACCTGTATTAATAATGATGGATCAGATTTCAATAGCTCTTTTGTTGAGACTCAAAACACTTAACATTGAGAAGTGAGAACCCACCCACCATTCATTCACTCGACATTCACACGTGACTGGTGGTAAGCTAAATGTATAGTCACAGCTGCCCTGCAATAGACTAACACAAACATGGCTGCCACCACCAAACATTCCCACACCAGTGTGAGTGGCACTGTGAGCAAGGTAGGTGAAGGACACAACACAATGACGAGGAAGGCTTGAGCTAGATATATACCAATACCACGAACCCTCAAAAACTTGGACGCCCGCTCTACCATATGAGCGAGGCCGTAGTGAAAATTATTAGTTGATATCTTACCTTATTCACAGTTCTGTTAGTTTACTGGAAGTTCATGAACACGACTGAACATTTAATTTACAATGAAAACTGAATAATGTTGAGTACAACTGCTTTTTCTGTAATTACAAACCCCGTTTCCCGATGAGTTGGGAAATTATGTTAAATATAAATCTAAACAGAATACAATGATTTGCAAATAATTTTCAACCAATATTCATTTGAATATGCTACAAAGACAACATATTTGATTTTCAAACTGATAAACTTTTTTTTTTTTGCAAATAATCATTAACTTTAGAATTTGATGCCAGCAACACGTGACAAAGAAGTTGGGAAAGGTGGCAATAAATACTGATAAAGTTGAGGAATGCTCATCAAACACTTATTTGGAACATCCCACAGGTGTGCAGGCTAATTGGGAACAGGTAGGATCCATGATTGGGTATAAAAACAGCTTCCCAAAAATTGCTCTGTCTTTCACAAGAAAGGATGGGGCGAGGTACACCCCTTTGGCCAGAACTACGTGAGCAAATAGTCAAACAGTTTAAGAACAACGTTTCTCAAAGTGCAATTGCAAGAAATTTAAGGATTTCAACATCTACGGTCCATAATATCATCAAGAGGTTCAGAGAATCTGGAGAAATCACTCCACGTAAGTGGCATGGCCGGAAACCAACACTGAATGACCGTGACCTTCGATCCCTCAGACGGCACTGTATCAAAATCCGACATCAATCTCTAAAGGATATCACCACATCGGCTCAGGAACACTTCAGAATTCCACTGTCACTAAATACAGTTTGTCGCTACATCTATAAGTGCAAGTTAAAGCTCTACTATGCAAAGCAAAAGCCATTTATCAAGAACATCCAGAAACGCCGCCGGCTTCTCTGGGCCCGAGATCATCTAAGATGGACTGATGCAAAGTGGAAAAGTGTTCTGTGGTATGACGAGTCCACATTTCAAATGGTTTTTGGAAATATTCAACAACGTGTCATTCGGACCAAAGGGGAAGCGAACCATCCAGACTGTTATCGACGCAAAGTTCAAAAGCCAGCATCTGGGATGGTATGCGGGTCCATTAGTGCCCAAGGCATGGGTAAATTACACATCTTAACACCATTAATGCTGAAAGGTACATACAGGTTTTGAAACAACATATGCTGCCATCTAAGTGCCGTCTTTTTCATGGACGCCCCTGCTTATTTCAGCAAGACAATGCCAAGCCACATTCAGCATGTGATACAACAGCATGGCTTCGTAAAAAAAGAGTGCGGGTATTTTCCTGGCCCGCCTGCAGTCCAGACCTGTCTCCCATCGAAAATGTGTGACGCATTATGAAGCGTAAAATACGACAGCGGAGACCCCAAACTGTTGAACGACTGAAGCTCTACATAAAACAAGAATGGGAAAGAACTCCACTTTCAAATCTTCAACAATTAGTTTCTTCAGTTCCCAAATGTTTATTGAGTGTTGTTAAAAGAAAAGGTGATGTAACACAGTGGTGAACATGCCCTTTCCCAACTACTTTGGCACGTGTTGCAGCCATGAAATTCCAAGTTAATTATTATTTGCAAAAAAAAATAAAATAAAGTTTATAAGTTTGAAGATCAAATATGTTGTCTTTGTAATGCATTCAATTGAATATGGGTTAATAATGATTTGCAAATCATTGTATTTCGTTTATATTTACATCTAACACAATTTCCCAATTTATATGGAAAAGGGTTTTGTAATAGTATATGTCGTTTAAAATAGTATTTCATGTTTGGGTGGTTTCACATTAGTGAATTAAATTGTGTTTTTGGATTTCTATTTTTCTCCTTTACAAAACTTGTGTATTGCATGCAGTTTCTTCTGGGTATTAATATTTCTACAAATAGTCTAAATCAGGGGTGTCCAAAGTGCAGAACAAAGAGCATTTTAAGCCCAAAACTTCTTTCTAAATTGGCCTTCTGCGTATTATTACAAATTCGGATTAGGATGTAGGATGTTTTATGCTGCTGATTCATCCATGAGTGAGATCGGCTGATACTGATCACATGTGTTAAAGCGGAACTGTACTTGTTTTTTTATTTATTTTGCGCATCGTTCACAATCCCTACGAGAGACGAGAATAAAATAAGGTTTTTTTTTTTTCTTTGTCATTTTTAAAATCGGTTTGTTCTTGGTGGCTACAAAGCAGCTAAGAGGAGCAATCCATTCTGCCTATAAATCACTTTGAAAATGCATTTAAAAAAAAGTCAACAATACTTAATTCCTTAACCTGTATAATATAACCACGCTACAGTGACATTGTTTTTGTAAGAGCGAACACTAGGAACTGTTTATCTAGCGTAGGAACACACCAACTTACAACGGCATGCTACAGCATTAGCCATAAGCTAGCTTTGGCAAGATGTAAGCTTTTGAGTTTGTAATACACAACACAATGCGTTTAGACACCACTTTTTACTGACTAAATATAATGAATAATTGTATTACAGGATCTGTAAATTATTAGCCCAAATTTCATGTTTTCTTTGCACACAGCTAGCTCAACAGTGTAATAACAGGCATGTGATGCATGTACTGTATGATCAATATTTTAGTGACTCAGTCGATAGACAGTTTGTTTCAAGCTAGCTGAGAAGTTTTTTCAAGTTGTTTTTTTGGGCAAGCACTCCATTTATGTCAGCATAGCCTGGCTCCAAGTTTCACATTTATACCGCCAAGTCACATCAGTACTGATTCTCTCAGCTTCCGTCTAATCCAATGTTTTCCCCTCTGTTCTCGCTCACTTCTATAAGCAGCAGGTCATTCTCTGTATATTCAGGTTCAAGAAGATAAGGTTGTGAATCCTCTTTTGTCCAAAAATAGTTGTCGATGTCATTCGTTACCGAGTCTGACATAATTAGAGGAAATTTGCGTTTTTTTCCAGAAGTAGGAACACACATTTGTTGCAGGAAGTCAGAAGTGCGCTGCTATGGAAACGGAAATAAATGCGCTGAGGAAGAAGTTCAAGTAATGCATAAAATGGCCAAAATATCCTTAATATTGAACATATTACATATTGTTATGATCGTGTCTGTTACCACATTATATTTATACTTGCATTAAGTATATAAAATGTGAGATGGAGGGTTTTGAAGTTGTTTTAGAGGGCTTTAATGGCTACAACGAAGACTCTCATTAGCTGTATTTTGCAAGTGATTTTTTTAATCATCTTTAGAAGCCTAACAAAAAAAAAGATGCGTTGTCTTTTTCTCAAATGATTGTGATTGATAGACATCCCAAAAAAAGTGCAGTTCCCTTTTAACTGTATTGTATTTGCATATGGTAAGTGTTGGTAAAAAGGTTATAGTATTGATACAATTTGTAATCTAGTTCCTTATTGTTTTTTATTATATATAATTGTAAAAACAAAGTAAGTACACAATAACAAAACAAAAGTAAAAGCTGTCATGATCCGTGGCCGGATCATGTTTTGTTTAGTTATGTTCTGTTAGTTTTGGACTCCTTTAGTTCCTGTTTTGTGCACCTCTGGGTTTGTTTTGGTTTCCATGGTGATTAATTGGGTTCACCTGCCTCTGGTTAGTGGTCGGCACGCTCACCTGCTATCGACAACTAATCAGAGAGCTATTTATTCACCTTTCTCGCCACACTCAGTCTGGCTTCATTGTTTGCTATACGCAACGTGTTACCTTGGTATTTCTCGGCTCCTAGTTTATGACTCCTGCGCTAAGTGGTTATCTGACACGCTTCCATCTACATATCATGTGTTAATTCAAGCAAGCTTACAGGCTAGCTTAGCGATTAACTTCTCTTTTTGTCTGCTCCTGCTTGTTTTTACTCTGTGTGTAACATGTTTAGCGTTAGCCAACGGACCAAAAAAAAAAAAGTATCAGCTAGAGGGAATCGTTTTTTGTGAGCTGCTTTGAAAGGCCTCAATTGGCATTGGTGAATCACCAAGGGTGCTGTAAAAAATATTCATATCTAAATCTATCCAATATTTTAAAGAAACAATTTTTAAAAATATGTTTTTTGGCCATATCTGCGCTCACTCTGCGCATATACATCATACGGCAGCCAAAAGTGGAGCATTTGTAACCTTGTTTGAGAAGGTTTTAGTATAATTAAACAATATTTTGTGATAATCGGTTCTCTTGAGAATTGTGTTGATTTGGGAAACAATTTTGAATCAAATCGTCACCCCAAAAATCTAAATCGAATTGAATTGTTAATTGGTAAGATTAACTTCCTAGTAAAAAATACCTAGTAAAAAATACAATGAATTCATTATTAAAGATTCTTATGGTAGATGGTCCACTTATTTCTTTTGTCAACTGTAACACAAAGCTAGATAGATGTTTTATCAGATAGCTTGGCAGTTATTGACTTACATTCGACCGCTTTTAGCATCTTTAATGTACAAAGTATTTCAAAATGGTCCGCATCTTTTCTTTTTTATTTATGCAGCCCTGCGTGGAAAAAGTTTGGACACCCCTTGGTGAAAAACTTTTAGTCTAATTACACAAACATCAACATTGAAAGTGACAGTTTTCACATATTGTTGGTATTTTAAAAATATACAGTGTTCCCATACTGTGGTCTCAGTATTTCACAGATTTTAAAGTACTATTGAATACTTTGAGATTTTACTAGCCATTAAATATTCCTGGTTAAAATTATGGTTTAAGTTAGGTGTGCACCATTTTTTTTTTTTACATCAGAACTGCAATTCTTATTCATCCAGATTCTAAATTAATTTTTAAATTTCAAAAGTCAATTTAAAAAAATATATACAAACAATTTTAAATAACAATCATTTTTTTAAATAAACTCCATGCAGCGAGGAGGAGCTTTTCTAACAACTTATTACCTTAGTTTAGTGAAACCTCGGTTCTTGTGCGATCCACTTTTCCTATGGTTGGGTTTTTGCAAGATTTTTTCGTCCCGGTTTTGTATACCATCTCATTTGTCATACAGGCAAACATTGTCCAAAATAAGAATATAACGCGTTGCTGACTCAATTATTTTCTTTTTAAAAACATGTTTTGTGTTTACAATTTAGGCTGTCTAGAACACATTAAAATAATTTCCTCCTGGTAGATTCCATCAGTTTTTGTCAGACTCTGTCTATGTCAGACCATTTGGAAGGGATTACTAATGAAAACCAAGGTACCACTGTATAAATAGATAAATGGAATGGATACTGATTCTACCTTTAGTATAAAAACTAGTAATGTTTAGATGGATCTGCCCACACCTAGGATATACCTGATAAAAGTTACTAACACTTCCTGTGACTCACCTACCAGCACCACCAGCACCTTTACCTCCACGATTTATGATCACCATGTGAATGATGTTGAGGTCACAGCTTCACTCACCCCACAACCTCCCAATGTCACCCCCCTCCCCCCAAACCCCACCTTCCTTCCATCTCCCCAACACTTCTGCTCTTTAACTGCGTACAACGCTATCCAGGGGGCACATGGGTTAGACGGCAGACCCGGTCCAGTGGTGAGTGGCGGAAAAGGTCATGTTTCGGCGCCCCTTGCCTCCCTCCTACTCCTTCCTCCTCTGTCCCCTGCAAGCTTGCTTGATGTCTATGTCTTGTCTGGTTGTTTTCCTGCTGTCTTGTGCTTACGCTGTCTCAGTTTTTGCTCCAGGAGTTCTTGCGAGCACGGGACTGTTCTGGATTGGGTTTGTAGGGATGCAGTCAACTTTATCTACAAAGCACATTTAAAATTTACCACAGGGGTAGCCAAAGTGCTGTACAATGGGCAGGTTAAAAGATAATACGAACAGCGAGCAAACAACACAACACAAACAGAACATGATAAAAAATAAATAAATAAAACATAAAAACAGGTTCACAGCAGGTGTATAATGGGGCCCCATTGCAGGATGGATATCACTTAGTGTTAAAAGCAAAGGAATAAAAGTATGTTTTTAAGAGAGATTTAAAAACAGGAAGAGAGGAGGCTTGTCTAACACTCAGAGGTAGGTCGTTCCAGAGCTTGGGAGCAGCAGCAGAAGCGAAAGCTCTGTCACCTCTAAGAAGCAGCTGATCGGCTGATCTTAGGGATCGAGTGGGGCAGTAAGGCTGAAGGAGGTCGGAGAGATATGTTGGTGCGAGTTTGTTTAGACATTTAAAAACAAATAGAAGGAGTTTAAAATTGATTCGATAACGCAGTGGTTTTTTAAACTTCCTTCTGCAACACAATGGCAGCTATTTACCGTGTACTATTTACGAACGGGCCCCACTACAGGGAACAGCATGATTGTGTTTATATTGCTATGGTAACTGATATGCAGCGCTTTTGGCAATATACACATGCTATTTATCGACTTAACCGTAAGAACATCAGCTAAAACCGTGAACTATATTTAGAAAAACAGAAAACAATCAAACCACTTAAATGGTCGGATGGAAGGGTTTAAGTGTCGGCTCTGGCTAAGCCCCCAAAGGACATTTACAGAATTTTCCTAAAGGTGCTAATTTAATACATTGCCGGTGTGCTTTGAACCCCAGTCTGAGGTTAAGAAGATGCACCTGAGATAAATGTTCAGCTTCATGGCAAAGGTTATGAATATTTATCCATCCATCCATCCATTTTCTACCGCGTATTCCCTCTCGGGGTCGCAGGGGGCGCTGGCGCCTATCTCAGCTACAATCGGGCGGAAGGCGGGGTACAACCTGGACAAGTCGCCACCTCATCGCAGGGCCAACACAGATAGACAGACAACATTCACACTCACATTCACACAGTAGGGCCAATTTAGTGTTGCCAATCAACCTATCCCCAGGTGCATCTCTTTGGAAGTGGGAGGAAGCCGGAGTACCCGGAGGGAACCCACGCATTCACGGGGAGAACATGCAAACTCCACACAGAAAGATCCCGAGCCTGGATTTGAACCCAGGACTGCAGGAACTTCGTATTGTGAAGCAGACGCACTAACCCAAATGACTGATATTATGTGAATATAAACACGAACACAATGATAGGACGTACTACATTATCGGGGAACTGTACCGAACAACTTCATGTACAAGCCGTGACCGTTTAACACCATTTATGTCAAGGTGTTCGCTTGACTTTAATGTTACAATTTACTGCCAAATATACAAATAAATCCATCATATCAATCACAAAAACTGATTTCATGTTTTCATTACGGGACATTGTGTTTATAATTTTCATAGAAAAGGAATTGATTGCATCCACAAAGTGTACTTTTGGACCTGACTTCCAGTCGTTATAACAGTGCCCAATGTTGCTTTAGAATTTGAACACACCTATTTGACCATGTAAATCTTGAATCCCTATCCTGGCCAGTACCTCTGTACCAGTCGTAGGTTTTGAAAGATTGCATTCCTGAGAAGACCAGCATGTGGAGATGCTAATGCTGCATGTTATGTCATGTCTTACATTTCTTCTTCAACACATTCTATACAATCCAAGCGCCGAATGAATGATACAAGCTCTTCCTCTTCCATACGTACTGCAATCAACTGCAGCTGTTGACAAGTGATTAATTTCCCCCTTTTTTTAACAGTCCGGGTAGTACTTCAACAAGCTTTGTGCTTTATGTGTGATGAGTGATTAACATAAAGCACATGAAGTACAATCAATTTTATAGCACTGTAATAGTAGGAAGCTTGTTGATGTACTGATTGGACATTTTTCTTGTGTAGTTCGTTTTGCTGCCCTGTTCTTATTTTGTTTTCGTGTTTCAAGGGTCTAATTGGACCAGCAGGTGTACCAGGACCAGCAGGACCAAAGGGAGAGGGAGTGAGTTCATTTCAATTTTCCTTCTACATTTTAACTCATTCATGTCGACGCTGTTAATGTTGACAACCATCAAAGTCGGCCAACTCATTGAGTCGTTGACTTACAGTACATGGTTAACCACCTTTGTCCAAATACAATTTGAGACTTGAAGGGGTTAATCATTTCTTCGAAAAATCGGTCCATTTATGTCAATATGTGTTTTTGTATTATTACTTACATTATTATCACTCATGTGTCAAAGCAGATTTTTTTTGTCGAAACCAACTAAAAAAGCATTTGGAGCGTACAGACCTCCACAGGCCCTAGTTGTAGAAATTCAGACGATGATCCAGATCAGCCTCAAAATGTAATAATATCTTGTTACATATCACGTTTCTGACATTTCCTGAAATGTGGCCATAACTTTTTCAGCATTGTTTATAGTGGGATAAAAGAAACGTAATGAACCCTCTTGTCAGTCATCCACTGTCTCTGTGGGTGGCGGCGGGGTCGCTAGCTTAGAAACACAGAGGTTGAGGCTCGTTACCAAAACGTGCATAAATGAGTGGAAATGATCCGCACCAGCTTTAAATTTTGATCCTTTGTTTCTTATCCCGCTTCAGACATTTCAGGCTGCACAAGAAATCGATTTTAAATTGAAGTCTGATTAAAAGAACATTATTAAATCAATTTGTCTCCATATCAAGTCTTGCACTTTCAAACCAGTCTCCTCGTTCTTTGTCCCTTCCACTCCTGTCTGCATAAATATATATGGTGTTCCTCTCTCATACACACATTAGTGTTTCACAATTATAAAATGATTTATTGCCACAGATAAACTAACAAATGCAGATTTAGTGCTCCCGTGTTTGCCGTGGTTCATAAACAAATGATATTCTTAGTGTGGCGGATATATCATGAACGCGCTTCACAACACTCCTCCTGCACACCTACTTTGGCGGAATATAAGATGCAGCTAAATGGTTCTGGGGTGACAATTTTGTGACTGTGTCGTAATATTTACAGAGAAGAGCTACGCATCAAAAGTGGGAAAAAAAAGAGTGTCTTTGCGTCAAGCATTAATTCGGTTATCAAATGCAAGCGGTCACTCGCCACCAGTGTTGGCTTAGTTACTGAAAACCAGTAACTCGTTGCAGTTACTAGTTATCTTACTTCAAAAGTAACTCAGTTACTAAGTCAGTTACTTACACCAAAGAGTAAAGCATTACTGTAAAAAGTAACTATTTAGTTACTTTTTTTTCTTCTTTTTTTTTGAGGCTCCCATTAATGCTCTTTTAGCCTTAATTTCAGTACTATTATTGCACTGGAGAATGATAAATGGGTTGTACGTGTACAGCGCTTTTATACCTTTTTTTTAAGGAACTCAAAGCACTTTGACACTATTTCCACATTTACCCATTCACACACACACATTCACACACTGATGGCGGTAGCTGCCATGCACGACGCTAACCAGGACCCATCAGGAGCAAGGATGAAGTGTCTTGCTCAAAGACACAACGAACGTTACCAGGATGGTCGAATGTAACCCTCAGATTGCTGGCACGACCACTCTCCCAACTTCGCCACGCCGTCCCCAGAACAGTACAATCTGTTGATCAACTTGACATGCATTTGCATCACTGAACTCCGAGAAGCAATGTGGTCTACATACAA
Organism: Nerophis ophidion; assembly: GCF_033978795.1. NCBI lineage: Eukaryota > Metazoa > Chordata > Actinopteri > Syngnathiformes > Syngnathidae > Nerophis > Nerophis ophidion. The sequence continues at coordinate 45,892,724 of NC_084619.1, forward strand.
CACACAAAGACAAAGATATGTTACAATGGGCCAATTTATTTCAGGCCAGAACAAATTGACAAAACTATTTTAAATACAGTTTGTAATACATAACATACATTGACTATCACCAATAAGTGTTAACTTATTATTTTGGTCCCGACTCCTTCCTTTCTTTCACACAGGAAATAAGCTTAATGTAAACACATAGAAGTTACGTTTTGAATGAACTGTTGCTAAAAGACGTTGAAATATGTGAACGAGTGATGTTTATAGTGTGGCCAAGGGGCCATTTGTGGAACACAACATTTATTTTACCCAAATAGCAAATTGCAGAAATAGAGTAAACAAAAAGTTTATACAAAATTAAAAAAATAGAGCTAAGAAATTAGAAAAAGGCTGAAATGTTGATGGAAGTAATGAATTAAGACACAGATATTTGCCTTTTAATATGTGTAAGGTTTTTTTTTGCCTTTTTATTAGCCTTTCATTACAAATAACAAGATGGTCAGCAACCCTCAACCTTTGTTGTCTTTTGTAGTTTTAAAAAAAAAAAGAATTTAAATTCTAAAGAGAGTTTTCAGAGAAAGAAATCTGAATCTGGAAATAAAGTGCTTTATGAATTAAGTACATTTTTATTGTTATCTTATTTTATTTTGGCCAAAATTGTGTAGCCCTACTTGTTAGCTGTTCCCTAATCCCTCTTTCTGCAATCAACAAAATTGCACAAATTGAATAAAAACATGTGAACAAACTGCCATCAGTTGAAAAAAACCTTCATCCTTACATCTCTGGAAAAAGTCACAAGTAAGTGTCCAAACAACGAAAATGTATTGTGTCTGCAAAAGGTTATGTCAACAACCGCTAACGGCAACCTTTGGGAGCTAATCAAGGTGGTGTCAATTTAAACATTTTGCATTGTATTGAAACTTTCTATTGCCATCGAGGGTAGAATTGTGATATATTTCTATTGCAGGGTGAGAAAGGAGACAAAGGATTACCAGGACCAATTGGCTCGCAAGGCATCCCAGTAAGTCACTTTTTACCCCAAAATAAAACACAGTGTAGCTTACCCCAAATAACTACTCAATGCCTATTACATGACTTTGTGCATTGGCATTGGTAGGAATCCATAGTGACAATGCATCAAAAGAGTGTCTGTCCCATATAAATTTGTGCTTGACACACCGAGTCCCAAAGTGACATATGTATGAGTAAAAATGATGCTGTATTTGTCATGTGACAATCATAGCTATAGCTTCCCCAAAATGGTTGGTGTCAGGTATAGTAAGCTCGCTCATTTCCAGAAGCTGCAAGGTTGAATCGAGGCAGGTTTTTTTGTGTGTTATAATTACTACTTTTGATTATTGTTTGACATAACAAATGCAGGCTTCACGGTGGCAGAGGGGTTAGTGCGTCTGCCTCACAATACGAAGCTCCTGCAGTCCTGGGTTCAAATCCAGGCTCGGGATCTTTCTGTGTGGAGTTTGCATGTTCTCCCCGTGAATGCGTGGGTTCCCTCCGGGTACTCCGGCTTCCTCCCACTTCCAAAGACATGCACCTGGGGATAGGTTGATTGGCAACACTAAAATTGGCCCTAGTGTGTGAATGTGAGTGTGAATGTTGTCTGTCTATCTGTGTTGGCCCTGCGATGAGGTGGCGACTTGTCCAGGGTGTACCCCGCCTTCCGCCCGATTGTAGCTGAGATAGGCGCCAGCGCCCCCCGCGACCCCGAAAGGGAATAAGCGGTAGAGACAGATAACAAATGCACATAGGGCCATACCCTATTATGTGCCTAAGTGAAAAAAGCTCCACTACTGTCCAGATTCTGGAGGCATGGCATTTTCCCCCTCACTGCAAGCTTTCATAATGTGCACTTTGGTGGAGCAATGTGGGCGTTCCCTGTCAAATTTGACCTTCCCCAAATTCACCCATCAACTTAAGTACTTTTGAAAAGCTTCTTTTATGATTGTTGCCTTTGGTAAAAGCTGAATTATTTTAGGTTTTGCTCACATTTGATTTCCTTTATTTGGAAACACTTTTCGAAACACTTGTAGCAAGGGGAACTGCACCGTTTTTGGAATTGGGCCTATCGATCACAATTGTTATGTAAGACATGACAACGGATGGATTAAAAAAAAAAAAAGCATTCTAAATATTAAATACATTTGATCAAAACCCTGCTTACAATGGACCCTATGGGAGTCGTTCAATTCTGCCTATTGTGCCCCTGAAAAACATCAAAACACCTCCATTAGGGTTTTATATACATGATGTAAGTATATATGTAATGTAGTTACAGGCACATTTAAAATAACATTTAATATTTCTGTATTTTGATCATTTTAAGCATACCCGGCGCATTAATTAAAAAAAAAAAAAAAGCATCACAACATTGGCTTTTTCTTTTCTTCATCACTAATCATCAGAGGTGGGACCAAGTCATTGTTTTGCAAGTCACAAGTAAGTCTCAAGTCTTTGCCCTCAAGTTTCAAGTCAAGTCCCGAGTCAAGACAGGCAAGTCCCGAGTCAAGTCCAAAGTCAAGACTAAAAAGTCTCAAGTCAAGTCCCAAGTGCTGCATTTTGAGTTTCGAGTCCTTTCAAGTAATTTTAATCACAGACTAATACATTTACACAGATTGTGTATGTTTTTAAAGTGCTGTATTTATTTATTAAAACCAAGTGCATTTGAAATTGCAGGGAAAAAAATAGTGCTGACATTGCAATTCATGATAGCACTATTAACCAGTCATTTTAAACATTTAACTCATTGCTTTACAGAATAAACACATTTGGAAAAACACGTTCAACTGTACTTATTTGCACAAAAGTGTTAACATTGTATTTCCATGTCATATTGCATTGTAGCCAGTTCTAGAGCAGTTTCTATCCTGTTCTTACCTTATCTCATTGATCTCATCTCATACTGTTTGTGTGTTTATGTCTGCGTACACATGAATAACATAACAAATACATGAAAATAACAATGAAGAGAGTCGTACTTTTTAGATGTCAGGGCCCTATGCAATATGTACACATATTCTTAATATAGTGTACATTTTAACTGACCTTTATTTGACTATGTTTGTCTTTTTGTAGGTGGCTAAAATACGCGGTGCTGCTGACTGCCGTCTAACGTTATGTTACTGTGTGTGACACATTGACTAACGTAACGTTATGTGTCGGTACCTCATGCAACCCTGCTTAAAAAAAATCACTTGACAAAAAGTATGAATAAGGTAGCGAACTGCAGTGGATGCAACAGATTGCCATGTTTGCAATGACGTTATAACCATAGACATATTATAAGTAGACGCCGCATTGACTGCTGTGACGCGAGCAATTTGGCCGCCATCTTGAAGTGGTGATGAGGAGCCGGCGAGCAGCCTAAACTGACAGTTGACAGGTAGAAAACAAAGATGCCGGGCGGTGCTCAGCGTTTTCCTGTTAAAATGAGCGGACTGTCTAAAATAGGAATTGGGGGATTACTTTTCACAAGTAAGATTTAACATTACCGTACTATTGCCTTCCGCCTGATTGTAGCTGAGATAGGCACCAGTGCCCACCGCGACCCCAAAGGGAATAAGCGGTAGAAAATGGATGGTTGTATTTTGTGAAAAGAATATTACCACAGGGTTGTGAAGGAGCAAAGATCTTCAATATTTGTATGTGAAAATCACAAAGAAATCTTCTGGAGGAGTATGACGCCCCTACAGGTATTTGGTTTACAAACTTTCAGCCCCACCTAAAACCAAATTCACCAGTCGCCAATGATTATGATGCATTCTCATTTTATGCAAAATACAAAACAATACTTTCTTAACAGTATGTTTGTAACCAGGAATAAGCCTTCAAGTAACAATATTCAAATACTAACATTGTTGGGTAAAACAGAATTTAGTTTTATTCTGAATCCAGTCAAACAGATTGGTGGTTTTAGCTGATATAAAAACTTACAGGATAAAGTTAAAGTACCAATGATTGTCACACACACACTAGGTATGGTGAAATCTGTCTTCTGCATTTGACCCATCCCCTTGTTCACCCCCTGGGAGGTGAGGGTAGCAGTGGGCGCCCGGGAATCATTTTGGGTGATTTAACCCCCAATTCCAACCCTTGGTGCTGAGTGCCAAGCAGGGAGGTAATGAGTCCCATTTTTATAGTCTTTGGTATGACTCGGCGTGTTAATATATGTTTACATTTAAGTATTTGGCAGACGCATTTATCCAAAGTGACACATAAAAAATACATATAAAACAATCACTGAAAACATGATCATTTAAGGGAAGAATGTAATAGAACATATTAATACAAAGTGTCAAGACAGAATAAACTCCCTGCTGCTGCAGCAACAGATATAGTCTATAGGTCCCTAAAATACATAGATATCTAATGTATTCATACATTGTTTATGTAGAATATATGCATGTATATATAACCTAATCATATTGTATCTTGAATTAAAAATTAGCTGACCGTTTTTCCCCCCTTCTCTGGGATTATATTCCCAGTATTGATCTGGGACGTCTGGTCACTTATAGCATATAGAAATATTATATTACTGTTAAGCAAACTATGAATAATAAAACACACCAAAACATGTGTCCTTTTATCATAGTTACACGTATGACAAAAAAGCAGGTGAAAATCAGTGGTTTTTAGTGAGGTAAAATGAATGAAATGCGCCGACTGGTTATTTCTCCTGCCAAATGAATTGCACTGAGTGGAACGGATCACCACTCCAAGATGGCGGCCGCGCGTCTCGTCTCCTCAGCGCCAGTAGCAGAAGCGCTCTATGCTGTGTCTACTTATAAGATGTTTATGGTTCTAACGTTAGCAGTGAGTTTACAGCCTCACTCATTTAACTAGACAGCAAATAAAAGTCACATTACTCAGCCAATAAACTTTAGCTTACAATCAAAACTTACCCTTCTTTGTGCATCTTCAAATGTCGAACAAAATTGGAAGTTGTGTCTACATATTCGAACTGCATGTTTTTCATACGGCAATTAGTTTTTTGTTGACCAAGTCGTAGTTTTTAAACCCGAACGAAACCAACTTTGGCATATTTTTTTTCTCAATGGCGCGTTGTTTGAGAATTATTCTTTCTTGGTTTTCCTGCAATTTGATTGGATGAATGCTGTGGGACCAAAACAACAGTATTAATTTGATTGGCTGTTGTACTGAGAGCATACAAGCTGACGGGAACAACACGCAGACAGACACAAGTACAAAATGAATGATACGGAGCGCTCCTGAATAACTTTTTAATCTTTGGGTTTCGGGGAAAGTAGCAAGTCATGTCAAGCCAAACGGCTCAAGTCCAAGTTAAGTCACAAGTCATTGATGTTAAAGTCTAAGTCGAGTTGCAAGTCTCTTTACATTTTGTCAAGTCAAGTCTAAAGTCATCAAATTCATGACTCGAGTCTGACTCGAGTCCAAGTCATGTGACTCGAGTCCACACCTCTGCTAATCATTACTCACAGCAGACTTTATGAGAGCCAACAAACATGATAAAACATCACTTACTGTGCAACGTCTGTTGTCATTAGGATGCCGACTGCAAGAATGTTCATATATTCCCATTTAGATGAAAAATGTCTCATAATCCTTTGAGGGTGCAGGGGAACAAGTGCGTTTTATGCCCTCGCCAGTTCCAAAACTTAAATGGCTGTCAAAGTGTCGAATTATGTTCTCACCCATCTACTTTCCAGGTGAGAGGCATGATTTATGATCTACAATAAACTTACAGGGAGCAGGGAAGCAAGGAAATAGCAGACCACTTAATGATGTAAACATAGGAACAAACGGAGGTGATCACGTCGCCGCCATAATTTGTCTGCGTTAGCGCTTATTATAACAATATCACCAATACTTGGGTAATATTCAAATCACGAAATGTAAATTGAGTATTGTTGGCACTTTTTGAATGGTTATTTATTGGATTTCCTCTTAAAGAAATACAAATAATATCAAGATAATATCTAATTGGGAAACACTAAATATTAAAGGCAACCGTTAACAAAGTGATCAATGCAAACCGATGCATTTTTGAAATCGCCATCTTATCCTTCTTATATTCAAGCTAGAAAATAGAAGGTTCTGTATCAAAAGTTGTCCCTAAGTTGTCTTTGTAGTCTCTCACGAAGTATGCCGTTAGTAGTAAGTTTCTTGTTGAAGGGAAAAACGAACCCTATGTTAAGTGTGTGAAATTAATATGCCGCCGTATGCTTAAAATAAAGAAAATATATAAATATTACATGTTATTATAAATGTGCCTGTTACTACATTCCATAAATACTTGCAGTGTGTATGTAAAACGTTGACGGAGGTATTTGGATGTTTTTTAGAGCGCTGTATAGGCAGAATAGAGTGACTCACATTGACTCTTATGTTAGCTGACTTTTGCTAAAATGTATTTACAATTTAGATTGCATAAAAAAAGAAAAACGTATGTGCTATTGTCTTACATTGGGATTTTGAATGATACGCAAAATACATTCAAAAAAAAAGTGTGGTACCCCTTTAAGCACAAATAGGTATGGGTTTTAATGGGTTAAAATATAATAGTTATACTACATTAGATCGTTTAAAAAAATCATGTGAATACTTTGTCAGATATCAGAAGTGTTTGTAGTGGTTGTAGTTTGTGACTGAAACATTCCTGTTTTATGTTGCTGTGGTTGTTTGCACTTTGAAATATCTTAATATTTGAGTCTGCTTATTGAGTGCTTGTATTTCTTTTTCAGGGTTTAACAGGACCACAAGGACTCAAAGGCAACCGGGTAAGATTACAGAAAAAAAAAAAAGAACATTTTTGCTTGCTTTGAATATATGACTGAAAAAAGTTATAACTTCAAAGGCTCACAATTGGCTTCAAGTATAATGCTCTTGATGCTCTCTTTTACATTGCATTAGGAAAACCCTTTTGTCACATGGTTTGCCTTGAATGTTTGAAGTGATTATGAATAATAAACTTCAAGATGTCATCCCAGAAGCAAGTATCTGAACAATTGATGATACTCGATTATATAAACATTTATTCTATGACTACATTTTCATGCACTCAATATTCCAGTTAAGGTTGATATTGTCTTTAAGACATGATGTTTTTGCAATAAGAATATTCTTATTTGCATAGTATTAGGCATCAAGTGAAACAATCCAAGTACAGTATATAAGTACAAATACCTATATGAATGTAGATGTATGTACAAACCCCGTTTCCATATGAGTTGGGAAATTGTGTTAGATGTAAATATAAACGGAATACAATGATTTGCAAATCCTTTTCAACCCATATATTTGATGTTCAAACTCATAAACCTTTTTTTTTTTTTTGCATATGATAATTAACTTATAATTTCATGGCTGCAACACGGGCCAAAGTAGTTGGGAAAGGGCATGTTCACCACTGTGTTATATCACCTTTTCTTTTAACAACACTCAATAAACGTTTGGGAACTGAGGAAAACAATTGTTGAAGCTTTGTAAGTGGAATTCTTTACCATTCTTGCTTGATGTACAGCTTAAGTTGTTCAACAGTCCGGGGTCTTGTTGTCATATTTTACGCTTCATAATGCGCCACACATTTTCGATGGGAGACATATCTGGACTCCAGGCGGGCCAGGAAAGTATCCGCACTCTTTCACTACGAAGCCACGCTGTTGTAACACGTGACTTGGCATTGTTTTGCTGAAAAAAGCAGGTGCGTCCATGATAACGTTGCTTGGATGACAACATATGTTGCTCCAAAACCTGTATGGATCATTCAGCATTAATGTTGCCTTCACAGATGTGTAAGTTACCCATGCCTTGGGCACTAATACACCTCCATACCATCACAGATGCTGGCTTTTGAATTTTGCGCCTACAACAATCCGGATGGTTATTTTCCTCTTTGTTCCGGAGGACACCACGTCCACAGTTTCCAAATATAATCTGAAATGTGGACTCGTCAGACCATAGAACACTTTTCCACTTTGCATCAGTCCATCTTAGATGAGCTCGGGCCCAGCGAAGCCGGCGGCGTTCCTGGGTGTTGTTGATAAATGGCTTTCGCTTTGCATAGTAGAGTTTTATGAAGTGTTCCTGTGGTGATATCCTTTACACACTGATGTCGGTTTTTGATGCAGTACAGCCTAAGGGATCATAGGTCCGTAATATCATCGCTTACGTGCAGTGATTTCTCCAGATTCTCTGAACCTTTTGATGATTTTACAGACCGTAGATGGTAAAATCCCTAAATTCCTTGCAATAGCTCGTTGAGAAATGTTGTTCTAAAACTGCTCGACAATTTGCTTACAAATTGGTGACCCTCACCCCATCCTTGTTTGCGAATTACTTAGCATTTCATGGAAGCTGCTTTTATACCCAACCATTGCACCCACATGTTCCCAATTGGCCTGCACACCTGTGGGATGTTCCAAATAATTGTTTGATGAGCATTCCTCATCTTTATCAGTATTTATTGCCAACCTTTCCCAACTTCTTTGTCACGTGTTGCTGGCATCAAATTCTAAAACTAATGATTATTTGCAAAAAAAAAAATGTTTATCAGTTTGAACATTAAATATGTTGTTTTTGTAGCATATTCAGCTTAATATGGGTTGAAAATGATTTGCAAATCATTGTATTCCGTTTATATTTACATCTAACACTCATATGGAAACGGGGTGTGTATATGTATACAAATATGTATACATATGTATATACATGCATCTATATATATATATACATCCAAATATTATGTAGTATATATATATATATATATATATATATATATATATATATATATATATGTATATATATATATATATATATATATATATATATATATATATATATATATATATATATATATATATGTATATATAAATATACAAATATGTTTATATATATACACACTACATTATATATGGATATATGGATATATATATATATATATATATATATATATATATATATATATATATACCACATAATATATTGATGTATAGATGTGTGTGAGTATGTATATATATATATATATATATATATATATATATATATATATATATATATATATATATATATATATATATATATATATATATGTGTATATATACATATATATATATATATATATATATACACAGCCAAATGCCAAATGCTATATATAACCCAGTGTGGCCACTGAGTCGAAAGTTTGGGGACCCCTGTTTTAGTGTTTGTTTATAGCTTTGTACCCAGCCTCTAAAAGTTGTAGGTCATCCTCCATGTATTCAGGCTCAAAAAGATACAATTCTAGATCATGTTTTGTCCCAAAGTTGTTGTTGTTGTCGGCACTCATGACGTAAGAGTTGTTGCTGTTGTTGTTGTTGTAGCGTTCATTGCTAAGCGCTCTGTGAAATCAATGTGGCCAGGAAATAAGTAACAATAATGTTTAAAATTAGCAAAATGCTTAAAAAATGAAGGGAACACATTCTAGATCTGAATTAATACAATATTGTTATTAAACACTTTGTTATTTACATAGTTGAGAATGTGCTGACAACAAAAGTACACTAAAATCAACAGAAATCAAATGTATGGAGGTCTGTATTTGGAGTCACCTTCAAATTAAAGTGGGAAAACAAAGAACAGGTTGCCTATACCATTTGCACAAAAGCATGTGAAATTGATTGTCAATCAGTGTTGGTTCCTAAGTGGACAGTTTGATTTCACAAAAGTGTGATTGACTTAAGAGTTACATTTAAGTGTTCCCTTTATATTTATGAGCAGTTTTTTACATGTTATTATGAATGTACCGGTTACTACATGACATATACAAAAACAACATGTACGTTAACCTTGTTAGAGGTTATTAGAAGTTTGGATGTTGATAAGGGGTTTTATAGGCAGAATAGGTGAATCCCTATCACCCAAATGCACGGAAAAGGGAAAACATAAGCCATTGTCTCACATAAACAGTGTGAATGATTGGCAAAATTCCCAAAAACTGCAGGTTTGTTTTATGGAATAACTGTCAGTATACAGTAGCTTTGTTAAAATACCGATCACAGTATGTAAATGGAGCATTGTTGGTGGTTTTTGGATGTTGTTTTGTTTTGTTTTTTTAGGGCGCTTCAAAAGCAGGTCAATCCTCATTTGCTGCCTTTTGTCAGCGTTTTTTTTTAATGCACAAAAAAAAGTATGTGTTCTTGTCTCACATAAGGATTTTAAATGATGCGCAAAATTAAAAATAAAGAGAAGTGTTTATTTTATATGAACTAATATTGGACTTGATACAGGTATAACCCAGTGGTTCCTAAGGACATTTTAATAACTGGAAAATCCTTTTGATTCAGAATTTGTCATTTGAAAAATATAAAAAGTTTTCATAATATCTACTATATTCTGGTAGTTACAGGAATTTTACGTGCATGGAAATGTGGTCATTGATACTATTCAGGTTTAGATAGGAGCTGGACATTCTGTTGTCTTGAGATATTAATTTACAGCAGACCTTATTATGTAGACGTCAGTGTGAGAGGCGTCGACATAATCAGGTCTGCTGCGGTTGTCACGATCGAATCAGAATGAGCGGACATTTAAGATGAAACTGTGCATTTTATCGAAGCTGACTTTGATCCCCTCCCTCTAAAAGAATGTTTCTCTTTCCCTCCCATTAACATGTTTAATTGTTCCACTCCCACATTTCATAAGCTCCTTCAACACCTTCTACTGACTCCCATGGAATAGTAGCGTGTGCATAATCGAGTCACATTTATTCCACTTTGTGAATGAATCCAAAAAATCTCAGAACATGTCAAGTTTGATCACAAGTATGACGAAGTTGAAGGTGTTGATTAAGCGATGGCATAGTGTAGATGTTTTTACTCTTGTGTCCTATCTTCCTTTGTTTCCGCAGGTCTTCCTATCCCCTTTTCCTTCCCTCCACCTTTGCCCCCTGGCTCGTTTTACCACAGGGGTTACCCTCTCTCCCTCTCACAAGCTTCGGCCTCCTGCTTCTCCTCCTGCATTCTAATTCCAAGTCCTAGGTTAATCCTTCTCCTCTTACACTTCCTTCTTCCTATTCCTGTTACAACTTAACAGCACATTCACCATGCAAGTGCTCATGAAGCCCCTCCAAACCCCTGACTCTTTCCCTGTTCCCCTAAATGCCGATCAGATACTCGCGGCTTCAGTTATTAATATTATTGGTTGAGCCAAAAATTACTTTTTATATGGCAAAAATAAACTAAAAACCTTTCAGTATGTTTAATTTCATAGCATCCATTCTGTTATGGTTAGGGCACACTCACAGTTAAACATGCTTACAAACCTGGACATATCGTTTAACAACTGATCACTTTTCCTATTGGTTTATCACTGCCACCTTGTATATAACAGGATTAGTTTACACAAAGTTACCTCTTAAATTAGAAAAATGCAGTTGCTCCAGCTCACCTGTGAATAGGGCTGTTCCGATCCGATATTGATATAAGTCGGATATCAACAAAAAAGCAAGTATCGGATGATATCGACTCGCATATAAAATGTATGTGTATAATCTCCGATTCAAGCAGTCATGTAGCATTTTTACTTGTGCAAAGCTAGACAGCCAGTTAACATTTAAATATTCTCCAATAAGCACACACAGTTGTTTTTTTCTTGTATTTTAGTCAAGTCATTTACAAAAGGTAAATATGGTAGACTACAGGCTGCAAGGATCTACCAGCTACACAACAGCCAAGTACACGATAGCACACAAGCTAGACTTTCATAGTAAGTGTCCTTAATTTAACATTATTGCAGTCTAAAACAGCACATTTGTCAATATATACAAGTATAAAATAATTATAGTTGCATATTATTTACACATAAAAAGTCTCCAAAGCAGAAGCGTATTGGATAGTTGCTCACCAAGGTTCATTATGTCTTCTTGTTCAGAGATTTAAACATGTTCTTGTTGTTAGTCAATATTTGCGGTATATTAGATGGAATGTTTACCTGACATGTTTTGATTGTCATCTGCAGTCTTCTTTAGAAGGGTCACATGACCACTGTTAGCTGTTTTTATAGGCGTGGCCAACCATGCACACCTGTCAAGTCTACCTTGTCTGTATATGTATACATGGTACCCTTGCCGCCTAATGGTTCATGGAGGAGGGAGTTCATGTATGTGAGGGCATGACTGCTCCCTCATCTCGAATTCCTTGTGCCGCTTCCTAATTTGATTGCCTCCTTAATCCATCATTTGAATTTGGTATTTTCTGTCCCAAAGATTTTGCCATTGTTCCAGTCTTTGATGTGGTTATTTATTATACATCTGGAGGACTCTCTCCTCCATTAACCATCAGGCTTTGGTGGTGGGGAGCCAAGCAAGTAGGCTTGGTCTGCCTGGTTGGCTCCCCCCCCACCACCGCTGGAGGAGGGAGTCCCAGCTATGCGAGAGCATCAATGCTCCCTCATACCAATTGATGGTTTGCTTGGGCCACTTCCTTAATTCAGTTGCCTCCAATGATTTTGACGTTGTCCCAGTCCATGATGTATAAACACAATAATAATAATCACATCATGGACTGGAACAACACCAAAATAATTGGGGCATAAAATACCAAATTCAAACGATGGGTTTAGGAAACCTTCAAATAAAAGAAACAGCACAAGGAAATCGCGATGAGGGAGCAGTCAATGGTTGTATTAATAAAGTCAGAATCTATGCCAGCTGCACGAACATAAAAGTAAGCCACAGGGGGTGAAAAATACATGAGTGAGGTGCCAAAATGCCAGATGGTTGAAAATCCCAAACAGACATTTTTGCGAAGTGCAAAAAATGACCATAATTAGTAGATGGGGCAAATGATTAATTCTTAGATGCATCTAAAATGATTTAAGCATATTTAAGTATGTTAAATAAAGTAATACAAATAGTTCTATCGTGCGGAACTACTATAGCTTTGACACAAATGGATCATAACACCGTAGGACACGGAAAGACTTACTGAATGTGAAGTATTGAAACAAAAATGATTAAATAATTTGTACATTTTAACAGAAGTCTAACTTAAACCACTTTATAACAGAGAGGAACCAGCTAAAACACAGTAAACTAGCAATTAGATTAATAAATCAGTAAAGACAATAATATCCATACAATGTGACAACATTGTGAGCCACAGATATGAATAAGTGCGCAATCGAATAAATAAAATGCTAAGCTTTTATGTCTCTAACTCTGAACATCTTCAGCAGGTTCATTCTTTCAAACATTCGCTAACACTGACTTAAATGTTCCTTCCTCTCATCCCCAACTTCTGCTTCTGCACTACAGATTTGTTCTTCTAGCTAACAATGCCCTTAGTCAATGAGAGCTACATATGGCTCATGTTGTCTCAATAACACTTGAGTTCGTATGGCAGAAAAGTACATTTTACCACAAAGGAGGACTCAAAGTTGTCATTTTTGATACACTGTTGTTTGCAGGGAGAGAGGGGCAAGAAAGGCAACAGGGGGGCCAAAGGGGATAAGGGAGACCAAGGAGCACCTGGATTAGATGCCCCATGTCCGTTGGTATGTCATCTGATGTGTGACTCCGAGCCCAAACAAAGTGTCACAGGAGACATCTTCTTTTTGGCTCGGCTATTACGTGACTCTAATCAACTTCCGGGCTGCTCTGGTCACAAAGTAATTTTTCCAAAAAATCCAAAATTGGATATTTTGACCCCGAAGTATGTTTATTCAACATGAATACTGCTAAACTGCAATCGGGTCAAACCAGAAATCAGCCCGTGGAACATTTTCTTTTCTCTCTAGGAAATGGACTGACTGGAATTAGTCACTGATTTTGAGTATCAGCATACTATTCACTTGGCTTTAAGGGCTCCCAGACTTCACTAACTGGTTCTTCAACACTTTTGAAGACATTGTGTTTCTCATTTAAATTCACTCTTTGTTTTCTTAAGGTCTTACGGTTGCCATAATTTGTTCAACATAAATGCTCTCATCTCAGTGACGTTCCTGTCAGTCCCAGGGGCCTGCATGTTGAGGTAAACCTGCACCCGGTCACCCAAGGACAGAAGGGCGAGTCCTTGTCTCTGTGAACAACAGCGGACCACTTGGGTGCAAAGCTGGTTTTTCAATGGATGATTTCACAAACAGGGTTTCCGAGGCTTTAAGGGGGAGAAAGGTGAACCGGGCTTGCCTGGTCTGGACGGGCTGGATGCCCCTTGCCCTGTGGTATGGTGCTCTTTCCTTCCCTTTCCCAGCATGCCCTCACCCAAATTAATCCTGAATTTATATTAAAATTATAAATACTTGCACATTTTAAACCATAAGAAACCATGCTGGGAACTAATCAAGTCCATAAATGACATTTTGGAGTCATCATGTCCCAGGGTATTGCTTCTTCAAAATAGCCACCAGTCTGTTAGGTAGCTCATTTACAAAATCAAATTTTCTACAGTTAAAGCTAATTTTTAATCAATTTATTAAATGTAATGCTTTAATAAGGTGTCACATGTTACAGTTGAACTGTTTTTACTATATTTATTCAATTAAATCATACAAAACATTGTCGGAAAATCAGCAAAATAGCAGTTCACAGGTAAGTTAGGTAATTTCAAAAAGCTTATTTGTTTCCATTGAAACTAATTTTAAATCCAATTAATAATTACAATTCTTTATAGTGTGCCATATATTACAATTAAGCTGTTTGTCTTGTATGTATTCAATTCCTAGAAAACAAGCTAGCAAAATATCTCTATTGCGGTCCTAAAATTAATTGGGAAAACGACTAACTTGACACATGTGTCACTATAGAAAAAATGCTAATAGACAAATGTCACTGTTTCAATTATTTTCAATGAATATATATTTCGTACACAATACAGGCATGTGCAAAACTCACAATATGGACTTTAAATTCAATTAATTTAAAAAATATTTATCTTTTTCTTGTTCTTGTTATTACAAAATCTTATTTTGGTGTTTTATGTTATCGTTAACAAAGTCAGGGAGTAAGTCTCTGGATACAGGAAGGCTTTGAGGGCAAAACCCAAATAATTTAAATGGGAGCCAGTTATTTTCTTTAGTTACTGTGCATAATACACCATATTTTGTTTAAATTCAATACCACGGATACATCTGATAAGAAACGCTTTCTAAAAAATGTGTTATTGTATTTACTTTAGTTACTTGCGATAACAAAAAAAAATCACTTATATGATGAAAGTATCGGATTGGGACTCCAATTGATTCAGGATCAGAGACTAAAATTGTTGGATCCCTCCCTGTAGTATTGAGGAAAAACCAACACTAACGTGTTCAACTTGCTATGCCGTTCATCAAGCATCATTTTAGATAGATCTGTATTCTTATGGGTTAAATTAAATTGCTTCATTCACCATATGCAGAAAGAATGAAGTCTTTTGGTGAGGAGATAAAGTGCCTCATAAGTAATACATTATCTATCTTCAAAACACTTATTTGTAGCTAACATGGCATGAAAAAAAGTTATTGGGCATGAATGTTTAAGCATTTTTACACAATAAGCAATGTTTCCTTTGTCTTCTCTTGCATGGAGCACCAATTCTAAGGAACATTACCAAGGGTTGTGCATAGCATAGTGGGATCTAGGATCTACAGTAAAGCATTTTTTCGTGTTCACTCAAGTATGTTTTGACTTTTTGGACAACCAAAGCTTGCCTGGATGAAACTGAGCTGCTTGACTTGCGCACTGCAGTTCCTTATTTGTAGTGAACTAGATTTCCCTCTGATGCAGCTTTGTGCATGCTTTATCAGCCAGATCTGAAATATTTAGGATGTGCAATAAACATTACGAAAGTCAATTGAATGTGTGGTTAGCAGACTTTTCACAGTCTCTTACCTTTTCAGACTATCAGGACATGTATCCACTATTCTCAAAAATATCCGCTTGTCTATTTATTCTACACCCCAATACCTTGTTTTTAAACTTGTACGGGTATTTCCTAACTTTAAATGAGTTTGTTTTACATTGTCGTTCTTTTTGCTTCCATCTTTTTGCATTACAATTACTGTACCTGTAGTGGTACCTCTGTTTTCACTAGATATCCGTTCAAAAGGTCAGACAGAAATTAAAACCAATAAAATTATGTAAATCCAATTAATCTATTCTAGAAACCCAAAAATAAGAACCAGTTTTATTGATAACAACTATAGTTTACGTGCAGAAAACAATGTGAAATCTATCCATCCATCAATTTTCTACTGCTTGTCCCTTTCGGGGTAGCGGGGGGCGCTCGAGCCTATCTCAGCTACAATCAAGCAGAAGGCGGTGTACACCCTGGACAAGTCGCTACGTCATCGCAGGGCCAACACAGATTGACAGACTACATTCACATACTAGGGCCAATTTAGTGTTGCCAATCAATCTTTCCCCAGGTGCATGTCTTTGGTGGTGTCAGGAAGCCGGAATACCCGGAGGGAACCCACGCAGTCACGGGGAGGACATGCAAACTCCACACAGAAAGATCCCGAGCCTGGGATTGAACTCAGGACCTTCGTATTGTGAGGCACATGCACTAACCCCTATACCACCGTGCTGCCCACAATGTGAAATAGGCTATATATAAATGTCAAATTGGTAAAAGGTAACGTTTACCTTTTGTGGCAATTAGCGGCGAGTGAGGTGGGGACGCCACCTTTGTACTTTATTTAGTATGAGGTAATAATGTAGAGAGGCTAAATCACTAACGCATGGGATTCTTTGTTTTGGTACTGGATTTCGCAAAATGATACGGAGTTGAAAGACTAGTGTGTTATGTGCAATGGTTGATCATACAATAACGATAAATGGTATTTAAAAACGGGAACAAAATATTGGCAAAAATGATCGTCAAAAAACAATCCATACGAAAAGAGGGGAGTATGACAACTGAGTTACCACTGCATGTGAAAAAATACTAAAGTCAATAACTTCCAATAAGTTTGTATTGGTGATGAGGAAAGAACAATTTGTTTTAACAACAAAGTGACAACCTTGGAATATTTACAGTATTATTTGAAGACTAGACTGGTTTGACTAGATCTGACCAATTTAAGTCTTTGAGAATGAACTGATGAAACCTACTCTGAGACGCAAAACTTCTTCTAAGGCAAACTGAACACCCAGTTGCGATGGATTGAATGTTTTGACAGTACAATGACCTGGATGAACAAAAACATCCGTAGACATTCTTTGAGGCAAAGAAAAAGAACGATAAATATTCCAACTAAATCAAATTGGACCGGTGCATTTAACAGTGGCTGGCAAAATGGTTGGTTAAACTAAGCATAAGTTTGATCCAGTGGAGAGTAGTAACTACTGTGTTTTCAAGTAGATCTTTGCTGCAAGCTACAAGCAAAATTATAAGCATGTTCCCTTCTAAAACATTCAAACATTCTTAAAAAAGCAACAATAACTATGTAACAGTAAATTACATAGTTATGTAACAGTACATTACATAATCCGTTTTTCGGTCTGGTAAGGAGGCGTTCCAAAGTCTCACATATTACACATTAAGCGACGGGACAAGAAGTGTTTATGCATGATGTGTCTACTCATTATACAAATACACTGCAATAAAAACCATCTACCATTGTAAAAGTCACTTTTTTTTAAAGCATTTGAGCTTCACGGTGAAATACATGAACGGACTAAGACAAGTGGATAAGACGAGAGCAGTGTGATGGTACACGGGGCTTCTATGTGCAACTAATAATTAGTTTTGCCCTAATCCGTCATTGACATCGGTCCGATATCAGATAAAAGTCAAATATTGGATTACGTGGCAGTGCACGTAAAATGTGTGATATAATGTGTGATATAATGCCACGGTGGAAGAGGGGTTATTACGTCTGCCTCACAATACAAAGGTCCTTAGTAGTCAGGGTTCAATCCCGGGCTCGGGATCTTTCTGTTTGGAGTTAGCATGTACTTCCCGTGAATGCGTGGTTTCCTCCCACCTCCAAAGACATGCACCTGGGGATTGTTGATTGGCAACACTAAATGGTCCCTAGTGTGTGAATGTGAGCGAATGTTGTCTGTCTATCTGTGTTGGCCCTGCGATGAGGTGGCGACTTGTCCAGGGTGTACGCCGCTTTGCTCCCGATTGTAGCTAAGATAGGCACCAGCGCCCCCCGCGACCCCAAAGGGAATAAGTGGTAGAAAGTGATAAATAAATGATAAATGGGTTGTACTTCTATAGCGCTTTTCTACCTTCAAGGTACTCAAAGCGCTTTGACACTACTTCCACATTTACCCATTCACACACACATTCACACACTGATGGAGGGAGCTGCCATGCAAGGCGCCAACCAGCAACCATCAGGAGCAAGGGTGAAGTGTCTTGCTCAGGACACAACGAACGTGACGAGGTTGGTACTAGGTGGGATTTGAACCAGTGACCCTCGGGTTGGGCATGGCCACTCTCCCACTGCGCCACGCCGTCCCAAGTGGATGGATAATGTCCAATACAAACAGTCCTAGGAACCGTACCCATGCGACATCCGTTGCACCGGTCACCCAGGGGGTGTCTCCTACATCTGCGGTCCCTTCCAAGGTTTCTCGTTGTTCCCATTGGGTTGAGTTTTTTCTTGCCCTGATGTGGGATCTGAGCCAAGGATGTCGTTATGGCTTGTGCAGTACTTTGAGACATTTGTGCTTAAGGGCCATAGACCTAAACTGTGATTGATTGATTTATATGCACGCATGTAAACAGTTGTCCTCATAAGTTTACATACCCTGGAATAAATTGATGACTTATTGGCCATTCTTCAGAGAATATGAATGATAAAACAGAAGCCTTTCTTCCGTTCATGGTTAATGGTTGGTGAAGCTATTTATTGGCAAACAACTGTGCTTACTTTTTTTAGATCAAAATTACAAAATAAAGTACCCAAATGACCCTGATCAAAAGTTTACATACATTGTGACTTTTACCTGATAACATGAACAAAAGTTGACACAAACAGGTTTGCATGTCTAATTAAGGTTCCCATCCTAACCTGTGACCTGTTTGTTTGTAATTAGCGTGTGTGTAAAAGGCCAGGAAGTTGCTGGGCTTCTGACAGACCATTGCATCTTACATCCAGAGCTGCACAGAAGTCTTTGGATTTTGAGTCATGGGGAAAGCAAAATTGTTGTCAAAGGATCTGCGAGAAAAAGCAATTGAACTAAATAACACAGGAAAATGGGGAAGGGAAAACAATGAAAAAATTTGAGAATACTAATCAGCAGTGTTGAAATGTTGAATAAAAAGCGGAAAATGATGGAAAACCAGGGTCAGGTAGACCAGTGAAGATGCAAAAAAAAAATACACAAATAACTTCAGCTGAAATACAGGATTCTCAGAAAAAATGTGTTGTGGTTGTTTGAAGACGCACAAGAAATAGGCACTTGAAGAAAAATGGGCTGCATTGTTGAGTTGCTTGAAGAAAGCCATTTCTGCGCAAATTTCACAAAGTATCCAGCTTACATTACCTCCAACAGCGCAGATACAAGCCTCAAAACTTCTGGAACAAAGTAATTTGGAGAGATGAGACCAAAATTAAACTTTTTGGTTACAACCATAAACGTTACTTTTGGAGAGTAATCAACAAGGCTTATGATGAATTGAACACTGTTCCTACTGTGAAACACATAGGTGGATCACTGCTGTTTTGGGGATTTGTGAGCTACAAAGGTACAGGAAACTTTGCCAAAATTGATGGCAACATGAAAGCAGCATGTTATCAGAAAATGGTAAATGGGTTGTACTTGTATAGCGCTTTTCTACCCCTTTTTAAAGAGCCCAAAGCGCCATGACAGTATTTCCACATTCGCACACTAATGGCGGGAGCTGCCATGCTAGGCGCTCACCAGGACCCATCGGGAGCAAGGGTGAAGTGTCTTGTCCAAGGACACAACGGACGTGACTAGGACGGTAAAAGGTGGGGATTGAACCAGTAACCCTCAGATTGCTGGCACAGCCACTCTACCAACTTCGCCACGCTGTCCCTTGTAATACTGTAAGATAACTTGCACTCATCAGCCCGCAAGCTGGGCATGGATTTTTTTGGACAGTCCAACAAGACAACAATCCGAAACACAAGTCCAAGTCGACCTGTCATTGGCTACAGCCGAACAAAGTGTAGGTTCTATAGTGACGATCTGAAACCTGACCTCAATATTATTGAGCCACTCTGGGGAGATCTCAAACTTGCAGTTCATGCAAGACAGCCCAGGATGTTACAGAAACTGGAGCAAAACATGAAAAGCCGTGTATAATTCTTAGAATGAAGGGAACACATTATTTAAGTGTCTATATTAGCTATAATAGCTTACTATCAAAATGACAACGTATCGTAGGCAGAAGCAAATCTTTGTTGACAGAAATGTAGATATGTAATATTCATTCTACACATTTTTACAACATTAGAAACCATTAGTAAATCAGAGGCTACTCAGAAGGTGAGGTGGCCAAAGGTATAGAGGTGTGTGTCCAAGTTAAAGGAAATGGCAGGCTGTCTTATTTTAATATATTTATTACAATCTTTGGCAAGCTATGTCATGTTTGTTGTGGTCTGGAACAACATGTCACACAAACAACTATCAGAAATGCAGCCAATATTACATACAAATAATGTTATTGGACATGCAAAACTAAATTATATACAAAGAGGATAAATGTAAAGGATATTAAATGAGCTCAAATATGCCTACAAATGAGGCATAATGATGCAATTTGTGCATACAGCTAGCCTAAATAGCATGTTAGCATTGATTAGCTTGCAGTCATGCAGCGACCAAATATGCCTGATTAGTTGTCCAACAAGTCAATAACATCAACAAAGCACACCTTTGTGCATTCACACAGAGCATGAAACTTTTGGTGGACAAAATGAGACAAAGATGGAGTGGAAGATGTTACATGTAAAAAAAACTGTTGCGTCATAGTCCACACTATGGTGAGTTCAAGAACCATCGAAATAAGTAGGACGATGGATGGATGGAAAACGATGTTCACCAATTACTCTCATCAGTGAACTATACACAAATACATATCAAACAGTGGGCTTTCTAACAATTGGGAAAGATTGTGTCATGTTTATCGTCAAACAAAAAACATATTATAACCCAAAAAAATATTTTTCCCCCATCTTTTTCCATTTTCAATCCTTTTTTTATAATGCTCTAGGGAGTCACTAGAGCGGCGCTACAGAGCCGCATGCAGCTTGAGAGCCGTGGGTCGCTGACCCCTGCCCTCACCATTAATTTTGAGTGGAAGAAAGGCGTTTGTGTTATCATTGTAATGTAAACTCATGAGCACAACACTATATATATATATATCTATATATATATATATATAGATATATATATATATATATATATAAATATATACATCCATCCATCCATTTTCTACCGTTTGTCCCTTTCGGGGTCAGGTGGGTGGGGGTGCTGGAGCCTATTTCAGCTGCATTCGGACGGTAGGCAGGATAAACCCTGTGGACAAGTCGCCACCTCATCGCAGAGCCAACACAGATAGACAACATTCACACTCAAATTCACACACTAGGGCTAATTTAGTGTTGCCAATCAACCTATCCCCAGGTGCATGTCTTTGGAGGTGGGAGGAAGCCCGAGTACCCGTCTGTTTCACAATACGAAGATCCTTAGTAGTCCTGGGTTCAATCCCGGGCTCGGGATCTTTCTGTGTGGAGTTTGCATGTTCTCCCCGTAACTGCGTGGGTTCCTTCCAGGTACTCCGGCTTCCTCCCACTTCCAAAGACATGCACCTAGGGATAGGTTGATTGGCAACACTAAATTGGCCCTAGTGTGTGAATGTGAGTGTGAATGTTGTCTGTCCATCTGTGTTGGCCCTGCGATGAGGTGGCGACTTGTCCAGGGTGTACTCCGCCTTCCGCCCGATTGTAGCTGAGATAGGCACCAGCGCCCCCCGCGACCCCAAAGGGAATAAGCGGTAGGAAGTGGATATATATATATATATACAAGCCTTTTTCGCAGGTTTCCCTGATCGTCAGGGGATCTTATTTATATATATATATATATATATATATATATATATATATATATATATATATATATATATATATATTTATATATATATATATGTATATGTATATATACATATATATATGTATATGTATATATACATATATATATGTATATATATATATATATATATATATATATATATATATATATATATATATATATATATATATATAAAATGTAATACTATTGTCATATCATGATAATGCATTTTGATGAGACATTCTTGCTGTGTCCTGCAAATTTGACAGGGACAATCGAACTAACACATCCTAAAGGACTGTAGCATGGCTGCCAGCGAACTGGCTGCCAAAGTAACTCCACATCAAACTTTCAAAGTATGCTTCCGGCAAAAACAGTGCAAATAAAGATGCTTCTAAATCATTCTCCATGGTGGGAAATTAATTAATGGAGGACAAGGAATAGCTGTGCTACACTGCACACTATACGGGGAAATGTGAACCGTTAAAATAGAGCCCGAATGTAAACAGAAGTGGGTAGATCGATACAAATATTGAATACATGTATAGTAGATTATCAGTATATGGTCGATCCTTCAGTGATTAAATAAACATGGTTTTATTTAAAAACTTTGTAGCCAATTTTGCTATTGTTTACAACCTCAACTCAACTCTTACCATATGTTTAATGTTTTTTCCACAAAGTCACCAAAATCTTCAAAGAAAATCAAAGAAAATGTGAGGTTTTCGTGAAGTGATTAAGTTCAGAAATTTTTCATTCGTGTAAACTGCTTTTCAATCACTTTTGTATGTCTTGTATTATGGCTTTTCACCTGGCTAAGTTTGTTCACGATTCATTTTCTTTTTTTCCCAGGGAGATGACGGCCTGCCTGTACCTGGCTGTTGGAACAAAGTAAGCAAACATAGCATCACAGTGTGATACTAATGCTCACACTTTTCTAACATCATGTTTGAAATAACATTTTGCTTTTTGCTTTTTCCCTGCAGTGATAACTTTGGAATGGCTTGTGTAATTGTACATAGTATATTTATTTTTGTACTTTTCCCCTGTTATAACACATCACAGTCAAAATAGCTTAAAAACTTACCACAAATGTTTTGTACTATTTTTTTTAATATGTAAGAAGATGTATTTGACATGTATATCGTGCATCCCTTTTTTAACATGTTTGGCAGAGGAAGAATTAATTATTAGCAGTTACATATGCATGATATTTGTGCATACTGTGATGCTTTTTAACTTATTGTACTGTTCTGTTGGACTGGACCATGCTGCACTGAGTTGAGGCTGGAAAGATTCTTAAAGGCATTGAAAAAAAAGTCTTAGTTGAACTCTCCTCTTTAAAGTACAGTATTAAACATTATGTGTACTGTATACCAGTTTAAATGTTATTCCATGTTCATACAGTGCTGGAAAGCTGGCCTAAGTCTGCGCATTGATTTAAATTTGTTTGTTGTCGTGGGCTCATATTGTGCTAATGAATTCTTTATTTTTTTTGTTTTGTTTTTTTCAATTTAGTGCTGTCAGTGTTTTTATAGTAATTTTTCCCCATGGAAAATTTTAGCTCTGGCAATTTAGAACAATACAGAACAGCCTGGATCTGTTTGAAACTGATCACACATACGTTTAATACCACTAAAACAGTGGAAAAGTATACGCCCCTTGGACTGGCTGACTCCTGTCAACATAGGTGGCTGTTGACATAAATGGTTGAACACTTAAGCAGAACCAAATCTTGCCATAGCTGGCTCATTTGTCATTGACTTTGTCCAGAGACAGAAGTAAAATGGGCAATAATAAAGGACCTCTTAAAACTACGGCAGTTTTCCTCCATCTGTGCATATTTTTCTATTCACACTCGTTCTTTCATATATCTTATATAGCGGTGTCCCAAACCGCTATTAAAATCGGATATGGGTCCGACATCAGCAAAAATCTTGTTATGTGGGCTTGCATGTGAATAGTTTGATAAAAGTGCCCCGTTTACATTTTACTAGATCTAACTGTCCTTGTGGGATTTGGACGACTTTTTTTTTACAGATTAATGTGCCTTAAAATGCTTAATTTCGTGTAAACTTTTTTAAAAAGTTGCTGCAAAAATGTGATGCTTGTTATATTGTTCAATACAACTTTCCATCTATATCAATGTGGTGATTTCTATCCATCCATTTTCTACCGCTTGTCCCTGATTTGTGTAAGTAAATCGGAGATGGTGAGAAATTTCCATCTCACTCCAACCACTCTGTCAATGCAAATAAGGAAGTTCAGACATGGTGGGCGAAGCAGAGACACATTCGATAGGTCAGTTAGATCAGGGCTCAATGTTTTCCAGGCCAAGGACTCCAAAACTAAAGGAGAGATCAACCAGGTAACCCGTACTTATATCCTGAATAAAAGTGTGTTTTAAATCACAGGTAACTTGTTATTGTGCAACACTCGGGTGCATTTCAGGTTGTCCTCAGGTTTCGAAGGAGTTCTGTTACTCGGTAGTGAATGCTGCATCCCTCGCGCACACAGCTGGTGTGCAAATAATTGTGGAGCAATCTCTTTTATCAACTCTTCCATCTATTTGTTCACTTCAATGTGTTGATTTACTGTTATTTTAAACACATTTAAAACATTATTTTAA
The DNA here is from genome assembly GCF_033978795.1 of Nerophis ophidion. Lineage (NCBI taxonomy): Eukaryota > Metazoa > Chordata > Actinopteri > Syngnathiformes > Syngnathidae > Nerophis > Nerophis ophidion. Next base: position 45,917,350 of record NC_084619.1, read on the forward strand.
AAAAAAAAGTGGAAATATACTTTTAAAAAATAGTTTTTAAATATTCTCGATCCTTCCGCAGTCCCTCAGTCCTGTTGAAGGCTTGTGAGACAGTAATTGGATTGGTTAAATTTGCATGATTGCAACATTGCAAATACCTGAAGGGTCTGGTATAATGTTTGTATTTATTACATAGGGTTAAACATTTACAGTTGATCAATAGTTTTTTTGCGATATTAGCACCTAGTGGTAGGAAGCGTATGTGAAGAAAAAGTTGCAAGGACATTTTTAATAAATATTCACATCCTAATCATTTAGATTAAACCATGTACAGTATGTAGTTTTCCACCTAATGCCACAGGCTAAAAAACTGAAAGGGCTGTATTTTGACATCTTTAATATTAGACAAAGTGAAAAAGCAATAGAAATTAGATAATTGAAAAAGCTAGCTAGTACATATTTTGAGGGAAAAAAAAACAATTTTGGTTATTAGTGTTGCATTCTACTACTATGGTTTGTAGCCTTACCTCAGGATGCTGAGACATACTTGTTGATTCAAACAATATAGTGTGTTATTGTACCACAAGAGGAGCTAGCAAGGAGCAGCATATGTCAAAAAAATATTTGAGTCGCGAAGTCCCGAAAACACAAAGGTTCTGCTGAGAAAATGGTAAACAAAAAGCAGTGGGATAGAATAAAATATCTTTATTGTCATTGCAATAAAAACGGTTGGAAGAAAATTCCGGAGAACACCACGAAGAAAAAGCATTGCTTGAGAAACTCACCAAAGAATCCCTCAACCAATTTGAAAAATACAAGAAGCCCAAAAAGCGCTATTTTGTACAGTTTTTAAGTAACATACACACACGAGGGGATCCAGTTTGGTGGCTACAGGATTAGGTCTCTGCTTTTGCAGATAGTTTTGATGGCTTCATCTGGCCAGGATCATCAGCTCTCACTGGATCAGTTCGCAGCCGAGATTGAAGCAAATGGGATGAGAATCAGCACCTCCAAGTCCGAGACCATGATTCACGCGGGGAAAAGGGGTGGTGTGCCATCTCCGGGTTGGGGAGGAGATCTTGCCTTAAGTACCTCGTAGTCATGTTCATGAGTGGGGGAAGAGTGGATCTTGAGATCGACAGACGGATCGATGCGGCGTCAGCAGTGACGCTGTATCAATCTGTTGTGGTGAAGAAAGAGCTGAGCCAGAAGGCAAAACTCTCAATTTACCAGTCGATCTACATTCTTATCCTCATCTATGGTCATGAGCTTTTGGGTTATGACGGCAAGGAAAAGATCTCAGGTACCAGCGGTTTAAATTAGATTCCTCCTTCGGGTGGCGGGGCTCTCCCTTAGAGATAGGGTGAGGAGCTGTGTCATTCCTGAGGATCTCAAAGTGAAGCCACTGCTTCTCCACATCTAGAGGAGCCAGATGAGGTGGTTTGGGCATCTGGTCAGGATGCCCCCCGGACGCCTCCCTGGGGAGGCGTTTAGGGCACATCCAAGTGGTAGGAGGCCACAGGGAAGACCCAGGATACATTGAAGAGACTTTGTATTCCGGATGGCCAGGGAATGCCTCAGGATCCCCTGGGAAGAGGTGGACCAAGTGGCTGGGGAGATGGAAGTCTGTACATATATACAGTACAGGCCAAAAGTCTGGGCACACTTTCTCATTCAACGCGTTTTCTTTATTTTCATTACTATTTGCATTGTAGATTGTCACTGAAGGCATCAAAACTATAAATGAACACATGTGGAGTTACGTACTTAACAAAAAGGTGAAATAACTGAAAACATGTTTTTTTCTTCTAGTTTCTTCAAAATAGCCACCCTTTGCTCTGATTACTTTTTCGCACACTCTTGGCATTCTCTCGATGAGCTTCAAGAGGTAGTCATCTAAAATGTTCAGTAGAAGGCATCAAAACTATAACACGTGAAGTGAAAACCCTTCTACAAAGTAAATCGTCTTGAAAAAAAAAAACACAATAAAATGAGAAGGTGTCCAAACTTCGAAAAAAAAAAATGTTTTTTTTTATCAATCCAACAAACCACTACACAGCAATACCATAACAATGCAATCCAATTCCAAAACCAAACCTGACCCAGCAACACTCAGAACTGCAATAAACAGAGCAATTGAGGAGACACAAACACGACGCAGAACAAACCAAACGTAGTGAAACAAAAATGAATATTATCAACAACAGTATCCATATTAGTTATAATTTCAGCATAGCAGTGATCAAAAATCCCTCATTTACATTAAAAAAAAGAACAATAGTGTCACAGTGGCTTACACTTGCATCACATCTCATAAGCTTGACAACACACTGTGTCCAATGTTTTCACAAAGATAAAATAAGTCATATTTTTAATAGTTAAAACAAATTTACATTTTTGCAATCAGTTGATAAAACATTGTCCTTTACAATTATTAAAGCTTTAAAAAAAAATCTACTACTCTGCTAGCATGTCAGCAGACAGGATTTTAGCAGGATCTACCCCAATGTATTGAATGTATACAAAATCGTTTTAAATGGGAAAAATATCGTTTTTGAATCGAGAATCGTGTTGAATCGAAAAAATCTATATATTATCGAATCGTGACCCCATGAATCGATATTGAATCGGATCGCAACCCTAATATATATATATATATATATATATATATATATATATATATATATATATATATATATATATATATAAATCACCTTTGAGCCAAGACAAGTCTTGTTGTAGCATCGATCTTATTTCATGACAATTTCATCCAGGAGTACCATTGATTGAAGTGCTTTTCCTCACTGAGCTTAGCCAATTCACTTCCCAAGTGTTGAAGAAATGAATGCACTGATTGGCCTGTACTTTGATCAGTTATGACAAGGCTTTGTTTGGGATTGAATCACGTTGCCATGAGACTCCTTGGATCTTTGCCAACCATTGAATATTCATTGTTTTCTCACCTCCGCACAGCACTTTGCATTGATGCATGCCTTCGTCGGCAGCTAGTCTCCATTTTCTTTTCATCAATACTAAAAAAATGTTTGTTAAAAATGACAGTCATACATTCATTAATAAAACCCAACATGCTTTAAACTTGAACATTTAAGAAGTGCCAAATCATTATCAGCGTCATTATTTAGTATTTAGTTTTTTTTATGGCCTTATTTTTCTTATGTATGTTTTTTTTCTTTCAAACAAATTATATAATTGAATATTCTGTGATTGGTGGTCTTAAAAGCCAAATAAATAAACAAAATAAAACAGCTAATTAACATATATGCTAAAATAAAACGCTGCTAAATCTTTTTGAAGGCCAATGTTTTACTTACATTTAAATGCTTAGTATCAGTCATGCTTCGTTGTTGGCATGATGGATTACTTTACTAGCAGTACGCTACGAGTACGCCTGTTTGCACGCCGAGTGCTTGTGCTTGAGTCGGTGCCGAGTTTGCAATGGTGACATGATGTGAATCGTTACTCGGTAGAACTGACAGACTTTGGTCGGTACATATAAGAGTATCAATCAATCAATCAATCAATGTTTACTTATATAGCCCTAAATCACTAGTGTCTCAAAGGGCTGCACAAACCACAACACAAACCACTACGACACTACGACACTCGACAGTACCCATCCCTAAGTAAGACTACAGTCTTTATACTTGAAGATTACCATCAAACAAAACAAAACACAAAGTAGCAGTACAAAATGGTCCAAAATATTGCATTTATTACAAACAATGAATCTTTGTTATGGCAGCGAGGTATAGTGACAGGCAGAACAATTCAATTTGCTTCCACTTAATAGACAAATTAGAAAGGTATGGCATCAGAGGGTTGGTCTTGAACTGGATTAGAAGCTACTTAACCAACAGGAAGCAATACCTGAAGATAGGCAAACACACTTCCACAGAGCTGAAAATATTGTGTGGGGTACCCCAGGGTTCACTACTTGGACCAAAATTGTTCAATCTTTATATTATTGGCATTTGTAAAGTTACAAATAACTTAAAGTTAGTATTATTTGCAGATGGCATAACTGTGAGTTATTCAGGAGAGAACACACAAACGCTAATACAAATATTAACAGAAGAAATGAACACATTAAAAAGATGGTTTGACAAAAACAGCCTATCTTTGAATTTCAGCAAAACGAAAATAATGCTATATGGTAACAGTAGAAGAGAAAGTCAAACACAATTACAAATGTATGGAGTAGACACTGACAGGGTAAAAGAAAACATGATTTTGGGTGTAGAAATAGATGATAAAATGATTTGGAAACCTCATGTAAAAAATATACAACATAAGAGCAAGAAACACATCAGTAATGAATAAAGCAAAATATGTTCTAGACCACAAATCACTCTCATACAGTATGTTCACTCGTGTTACCATAAGTATTGTGCAGAAATATGGGGAAACAACTACAAATGTACACTTCATTCACTAACCGTGACAAAAAAGATCAATTAGAATAACAGATCATGCTGGATATAGAGAACATACAAACCCTTTATTTATTAACCTGCTACCCAAGAATGTACAACAATTCTTCTCAACAAAAGAGGAAAAATATATCTTTAGAGAAAAATGTAATTTAAAACATATGTATACTCGTACAACACTTACAACCTTTAGCATATCAGTATGTGGAATTAAATTATGGAATGGATTAACCAAATAAATCCAACAAAGCACCAATATGATCCAGTGTAAGAGATTGTTCAAACTACAAGTACACAGAACAAGAATTATGATTAACTTTTTTTTTTTTTATTGAGACAAAGATTATTGATGTATTTAGTATTTGTTAACTTACTATGGTATATTATTTATTTATTATTTATTTATTATAATTTTTTTGTCATGAAAAAGGGAGGTTTTTTGGGTTGGTGCACTAATTGTAAGTGTATCTTGTGTTTTTTATGTTAATTTAATAAAAAAATAAAAAACATTGCGGCCAGGTACAAATCGAGCTGCGGCTTGGTGGTTGGGGACCACTGTCGTATAGAACATGGATGGATTGATCGGATGCTTTTCTCAACACTCAAAGTATTGCTGCAACTGACTACTATTTTGATAGTTTATAGCCATCGGCTATCTTAACAATTAATAGTTGATACTAAGGGTGTGGGGAAAAAATCGATTCAAATACGAATAGAATTTAATATTTTGTGCGGTTCTGAATCGATTCTCTTTTTTTTAAAACTTTTTTTTTTTTTTTATCAATCCAACAAACCACTACACAGCAATACCATAACAATGCAATCCAATTCCAAAACCAAACCTGACCCAGCAACACTCAGAACTGCAATAAACAGAGCAATTGAGAGGAGACACAAACACGACACAGAACAAACCAAAAGTAGTGAAACAAAGATGAATATTATCAACAACAGTATCAATATTAGTTATAATTTCAGCATAGTAGTGATTAAAAATCCCTCATTGACATTATCATTAGACATTAATAAAAATAAAAAGAACTATAGTGTCACAGTGGCTTACACTTGCATCGCATTTCATAAGCTTGACAACACACTGTGTCCAATGTTTTCACAAAGATAAAATAAGTCATATTTTTGGTTCGTTTAACAGTTTAAACAAATTTACATTATTGCAATCAGTTGATAAAACATTGTCCTTTACAATTATAAAAGCTTTTTTTTTTTTTAAATCTACTACTCTGCTAGCATGTCAGCAGACTGGGGTAGATCCTGCTAAAATCCTATGTATTGAATGAATACAGAATCGTTTTGAATCGGAAACATATAGTTTTTGAATCGAGAATCGAATCGAATTGAAAAAATCGCTATTTTATTGAATCGTGACCCCAAGAATCGATAATGAATCGAATCGTGGGACACCCAAAGATTCACAGCCCTAGTTGATACTCATCAGCTACTTTAGCAATTAGTCGACTATTTGGATTATAAAGTGTATACATATTTAGTGGCTCTAATTTAGCCATTGACTTTTATTTATTTTCATTTTTTTCAACTTTTAAATTCAACTGGAGATATTTTAGGCATGTGCATACAAACAATAAATATGACTAATTAATTCATTAGCATGTATTTATACTATACTTATTTTGCTCATTCAGCTGTCGCAAAATAAAAATAATAATTAAACGTTTGTCTGTCCTTGCTTTTAAATGGGCAAAGTGTTAAAAAAATTTAAAAAAAATGTTCATGTACAAAAAAAAAAGGACAATTCAAATGGCAGCAGTAACAACAAACGATAAATCACCAAATGCTGCCCACTGCTCCCCTCACCTCCCAGGGGGTGATCAAGGGGATGGGTCAAATGCAGAGGACAAATTTCACCACACCTAGCGTGTGTGTGACTATTAGTGGTACTTTAACTTTAACTTAACTTTAAAATGCTCCTGTATCACAGACGTACTGTCATTAAAAAATAAACCTGCTTTGCAAAATGTGCAAGGTATTGATGTTTTTAACAAGAATAAGAGGAAAAGTTCCCACACTTTTGCCCTTTCTTCGCCTTCGATGTTGTTGACTCGCATCCCTTCGGAAAAACACAAGTAATGACGTCATTTGTTGTCGATATTTTTTGACAATGTCGAAGAATTGTTGCACCCCGACTTCACAGTGACCCATCACTCATTCACTACACATTCACACATGGATTGTGGTAAGCTAAATTTGTAGTCAGAGCTAGACTGATTGAAACGTGGCTGCTATTTGCGCCGACCACCACCAAACATTCAATCACATTCATACACCACTGGGAGCAAGGTGGTTGAAGTTTCTTGCCCGCCCAAGGACACAACGGCAGTGATTAGGATGGCGGAAGCTGGATTTATACCAGGATCTCTGAAGTTTCTGGACGACCGCTCTAAGATGTGAACTATGCTGCAAAGGTGTTTAATGTCTTCGAGGAGGTTTTCTACTAAATTGAAATGGACATTTTTTTTGTTTTGTTTGTGAGACAAAGTTAAATTTGCAATACATGGTTGGGAAATTTCCTCAGTATATTATCATATATTGGTAATATAATGTATTGGTAATATCCATACATGCCAACCCTCACGGATTTTCCGGGAGACTCCCGAAATTCAGCGCCTCTTCCGAAAACCTCCCGGGACAAATTTTCTCCCGAAAATCTCCCGAAATTCAGGTGGAGCTGGAGGCCACGCCCCCTCCAGCCCCGAGCGGACCTGAGTGACGTGTCGACAGTCTGTTTTCACGCCCGCTTTCCCAAAGTATAAAGAGCGTGTCTGCCCAATGACGTTATAACTGTAGAATGATCGAGGGCGAGTTCTTGGTTTCCTATGTGGGTTTATTGTTAGGCAGTTTCATTAAAGTCCTCCCAGCCCAGTAATAACACACATCAACTGCAGTCACATTTTCATCTTACCGTAAAGCAGTTCGTCTGCCGTAAGCTCCAATGTTGTGAACTTGTGACACTCTTAAACATGACAATACTACTGTACATAGAATAGAATAGAATGTAGAATAGAATGTATTTTATTTAATTCAGCACCACAGTTCGCTCACAATAAACAATTAAATACTAATAAAGAAAATAATATATATAATATATTAAATATATAATATTATATAATATGCATTATACAGTCTGATGGCTGTCGGTATGAAGGACTTCCTGTGTCGTTCCGTGTTACATTTTGGGAGTCTGAGCCTTCCACTGAACGTGCTCATTCTCTCCGCAAGGTCCGAGTGTAGTGGGTGGGAGGTGTTGTCCATAATGGCTATGCTAGACTTCTCTGCCAGAGAGTCTAGCTGTGGTTTGAAAAAAAGTGACAGAGAATACAACAAAGATGGACATTTCAACCCTTAACTCAACAATGAGTAGATGAGTGTTATGTGTGTGTATATGTGTAAATAAATGAACACTGAAATTCAAGTATTTATTTTATATATGTATATATATATATATATATATATATATATCTGTATATATATATGTATATATATATGTATATAATAAAATTAATATATATATATATATATATATAGAATTCACTGAAAGTTAAGTATTATATATATATATATATATATATAATATTTGACTCATAACCATGCCCCGCTCTCCACCCCCGACCACGCCCGTCCACCCCCCACCTCCCGAAACCGGAGGTCTCAAGGTTGGCAAGTATGGTAATATCAAGAACAAAAAGAGAAGCATCTTAGCAACATTGCACAGCAAAATAGTATTTAGCCACACAAGGAAGTGATGCATGGACCGGTTAGACCAGGGGTGTCAAACATAGGTTATATCCAGCCCACGGGATGAGTTTGCAGCATAAAAATGAGCCACATTTTTTGATGGAAGGAAACTGCTGTTGTAAATGTGTCCACTAGATGTCGCAATAGCAATTATTTATATCATTGTAGATTATGCTACATATGTCAAAAAAAAACATGCTAGTGCACCAATTGAGGAAAATGCGCAAACTAAATAAATAACATCCTGTAATTTGAGTTTTATATATTGTTTTATCTTGATAGATTGAAAATTAACACTATTGAGTTGACTGGTGAACATGATCACGTAATTTATTCAGAAAGTATAAATAACGACAAATAAAGTTAGAATACTATTAACCACGACATTATGATTTGTACATTTTCAAAATGTGCTTGTTCTATTTTTTAAACAAAGACAACAATCTGAAGTTGTTTTTGTTTTTAAGTTATCGTTCCGTGATTTTACCAGTCCGGCTCATTTGGGAGTAGATTTTTATCCACGTGGCCACCGATCTAAAATGAGTTTGACACCCCTGGGTTAGACTGCTACGATGCGCGATTTGCGAAATTGTGCAGCAAAGTTGTGGAGAATTAAGTTGTAATGTTTCTAATAATTTGCGATAATGGGTGTTATCGTGAAATCCTTAACGGTGTGTTTTGTGACATTTTTTCTTAATCGGTGTGTTAAAAGTAGTTAGAAAACCTTCAAAAGTGGAGAGGAGCCTTGGTTGCACCCCACTTATTAAATCAGTTTTACATTGCGACCAAGCTATTTTCTGATATTTACTTAATCAGATGGTCAATATCTTGATATTTGAAGGCCAATGTAAGCTCTGAGAGCAAAGGGAATATCTTTTTAGAAACATTTCATCTCAGCTTCTCTACCCCTAGTGTGTGTGTGACAATCATTGGTACTTTAACTTTAACTTAAATGTGTTGAAATTCAGGACTAACTTGGAGCTGGTTTGCAGTGTGCCTAATCGATAATGCACTTTGAGTCATACTTTATGTGCTACACTGCATGTGCTGAATGAGGTGAGTAATTATTGTTTCCTTTTTAAGCTGTTTTTAGTTTACACACATGAAGTACTGTGCATTGGGGAAAATTAGTATTTTATCCCCTGCTGAATACAATAGGAACAGTACACCATTTTCTTAGCAGCTTAATTGTTACAGAGGGAATAATGTCAAGTGCGTAAAAAATAAAAAGGTTATGAATGACATTAGATTGAGGGAAACAGTATTTGATCTCATACCAAGCAGCCAAACTAAAGGTTTGTGTTTACTAATACATGTGCAAACTTGATAGCACACACAAAGCTGATCTGCTAAACTTGTGCACAGTGGAATGCATTTGTTCAGCGAGCAGAATAAGGCGTGCAATCCATTTTGCGTCTCTGTCTTCATGAATATGCAAAATATATGCTGATGATCAAAACAGCCACTATACTAGCAGGAAAAGATGCAAATATAACTATTTAGCAAACGCAATGTGGTTTATCAACACTTAAATGGGGGTACGCGTACCCCTGGAGGTACTTGAAGGTATGCCAAGGGGTACGTGAGATTTTTTTATATATTCTAAAAATACCAACAATTAAAAAATCCTTTATAGATATATGTATTGAATAATAATTCAACAAAATATGAATGTAAGTTAATAAACTGTGAAAAGAAATGCAACAATGCAATATTCAGTGTTGACAACTAGATTTTTTGTGAACATGTTCCATAAATATTGATGTTAAAGATTCATTTTTTTGTGAAGAAATGTTTAGAATTAAGTTAATGAATCCAAATGGATCTTTATTACAATCCACAAAGAGGGCACTTTAAGTTGATAATTACTTCTTTGTGTAGAAATATTTATTTATAATTTAATCACTTGTTTATTTTTTAACACATTTTTAGTTATTTATATATCTTTTTTTCCAAATAGTTCAAGAAAGACCACTACAAGAGTAATATTTTACACTGTTATACAATGTAATAAATCAGAAACTGATGACATAGTGCTGTATTTTACTTCTTAATCTTTTTTTTTCAACCAAAAATGCTTTGCTCTGATTAGGGGGTACTTGAATTACAAAAATGTTGACAGGGGGTACATCACTGAAAAAAGGTGGAGAAACATTGGGTTGGAGTGTCCACCCTGAGATCGGTACGTTGTGAGTTCAAACCCCGGCCGAGTCATACCAAAGACTATAAAAATGGAAACCATTACCTCTCTGCTGGGCACTCCGCATCAAGGGTTGGAATTGGGGGTTATATCACCAAAACGATTCCCGGGCGCGGCCACTGCTGCTGCCCACTGCTCCCCTCATCTCCCAGGGATGAACAAGGGCATGGATCAAATGCAGAGGACAAATTTCACCACACCTAGTGTGTGTGTGACAATCATTGGTACTTTAACTTTAACTCATCACTGTCTTGGAGAAGAATTTTGTGTATTATTTAGCACATTTGAAATGGATTCACAAACGGACAAATTTACACATGGCTGTAAAAGAGCAGTGCTCGCGCTCTACTGACACACGATAGACAGCGAATACTACGTGTGTGTTTCAACATATTATAAAATACTAGAGACATTGTATATTCAGCAACATCCTTTTATAATTTCACAGCAGCTAGATCAGGGCTCCGCAACCTTTTTTTCCACCAGGGACCGGTTTAATATTTTTAAGAACTGGCTTTCTACATGTGGCAGATAAAAACAGCAAAAAAAAATTTGCATGAAAAATTAGCTTTGGCCTACAATCTGGCACAAGAAACATTGTATATGTCCATTAAAGTGCATTATTCCATGTACTATAACAAAGGAGTTGTGTTAATATGCATCTATTAATAAGCTTATTGGTGTGTTTAGTGGGACAGGCGAAAGTTAAGTCAGAGAAAATGCGGTATTTTATAAATGAATTAAATGTTCTGTGCGGTCTGGAAGCATATGCACACCACTGTGCCAGATGACTTAAAGGGGTTGATTAAAACAACTTCAGTTGATGTGTTTTGGTGTCATTATATATATATTTTTTTAATGGCATTAATTTATTCACAAATAATATATTTTAAACATATATCTTATATGATAAAAACATATTTAAAAACATATTTAAATATGCAATGTTTGCATCTTGAGCACAGTACTGCAGCCTCCCACCCATGAACCTTCAGTGATAAAAGAAAGAAAGAAAAAAAAAGTTGCGTCAACTCGGAATGGGAAATCGAAATCCTGTTCTTGTTCAGAACTGATTCTCAGTTTATCAATTCCTTGGAATCGCTTGCCAATTTTCTAAAAAACAATTCCCTTAACGATAACGGTCTGTCACTTCCAAAGACATGCACCTGGGGATAGGTTGATTGGCAACACTAAATTGGCCCTAGTGTGTGAATGTGAGTGTGAATGTTGTCTGTCTATCTGTGTTGGCCCTGCGATGAGGTGGCGACTTGTCCAGGGTGTACCCTGCCTTCCGCCCGATTGTAGCTGAGATAGGCGCCAGCGCCCCCCGCGACCCCGAAAGGGAATAAGCGGTAGAAAATGGATGGATGGATGGATGTAATGTGCATGGTGACACCAAACAGCAAAATGGTAGCGCCCGATGGAACAAATGCTCTGGAGTTGACTACAACTTACAAAAAAAGACTGGAGCAGCGTTACATGTAATAATTATAAAATTGCTGTTTCATCAAGAGGAGGACGTACAAGCAATAACTATAGATAAAAGCTGCATTTTTGAACCAGGTCGATGTCAACGCAGCAGAAGTAACGCGAGCATGTCATCTGCCGTAAATACAACAGGTACTAACTCAGCGCTTATCATGTCAGTGCTAGTACCTGTTCAATTGAATTTGATGCCTTCTCATTTAGATGAGCAAGACGAGAGACAGATTCTCACTGGCTCCGAGGCGAGCAAAAAGTACTCGCTCCAGTTCAGGTCTGCCGCTAACGTCTATTTCGCTGCGGCAGGGAAGCGTACACGCAGGACAGTCAAGCTGTGAAAAAATTGTGGTCAAACCTTGCACAAATTTGCAACAGTAGACACTCCTGGTTTTAAGGAGGTGAATGTTCAACTGTTGTCGGTAGAAAGTTGCATATTTACATGAAAGTTTCTTGTGGTTTCAATTTCCTGGATATGCATTTTCACTCAGTCATTTCCATCATAAGGGTAAAACTCATAAACCTTGAATATGACGTTAAAGTCAATTCAGGTCAGCAATTCAGCTTCTAATGTGAAGCTAAAATGTGATATTAACTCATTTGTTACATGCAAAGTGAGATATGTCAAAACTAGATGTCCCCTCTTTTTTTTTTTTTTTTAAACTTAGCAAAATGTCACAGGTACAGTAGGAGCATGATAAAGTGAATATGCAGTAAATGAGAGTCCTACATATATTTAGACGGTCAGAAATTGAAAATATTAGAGACATCGTCTATTCAGCAACATCCTTTTATAATTTCATAGCTGTTAGATCAGGGTTCCGCAACCTTTTTTCCGCCAGGGACCGGTTTAATGTATGCATTATTTTCACAGACTGGCTTTCTACATGTGGCAGATAAAAACAGCAAAAAAATGAGCCTAAAACACACAATAATCCTCGTTTAAATAAGGCGATCTGCACCACTTTTCGATTGCACAAGCAATGTTAATGGATCACACGCTACACGCTCACAAATAGTACACGCTATTCTGTAGCTTGTACACACTGTTCAACAAAGTATTTAGATCTTAGTAAGTCAGGCCCTATGTGTATAGAATACACCTGTCACACAAACACTCTCTTCATTAAAATGTTTACACCATCATGGGCAAGACCAAAAAGCTATCTCCAGGACAAGATTGTCAACTGGCACAAGACTGGAACTGGAATTGAGCACACATTTGGCAATCAACACCTGAATATCTCTCAAAAGACCACAAGGAAATGTATGATGTGGTCACATGACAACCAAATGGAAATCATCAGGTGAACTGGCCTTGTTTGTTTTCAGGAGGAATGTTGAATAACGACAACACTACTGTCCAATAATATAATACAATATACTGTAATGTAATATCAATATGGGATCAGAACACACATTTTGTACCTGTGTTGATAGCAAAAAAATATACCTACTACAACAAATGGTTTGTTCCACTGTATTTTAGTACAAACCCCGTTTCCATATCAGTTGGGAAATTGTGTTAGATGTAAATATAAATGGAATACAATGATTTGCAACTCATTTTCAACCCATATTCAGTTGAATATGCTACAAAGACAACATATTTGATGTTCAAACTGATAAACATTTTTTTATTTGCTAATAATCATTAACTTTAGAATTTGGTGCCAGCAACACGTTGGGAAAAGTGTAAATAAATACTGATAAAGTTGAGGAATGCTCATAAAACACTTATTTGGAACATCCCAGAAGTGTGCAGGCTAATTGGGAACAGTTGGGTGCCATGATTGGGTATAAAAACAGCTTCCCAAAAATTGCTCAGTCTTTCACAAGAAAGGATGGAGTGAGGTAAACCCCTTTGTCCACAACTGCGTGAGCAAATAGTCAAACAGTTTAAGAACAACGTTTCTCAAAGTGCAATTGCAAGAAAGTTAGGGATTTCAACATCTAAGGTCCATAATATCATCAAAAGGTTCAGAGAATCTAGAGAAATCACTCCACGTAAGCGGCATGGCCGTAAACCAACATTGAATGACCATGACCTTCGTATCAAAACCCGACATCAATCTCTAAAGGATATCACCACATGGGCTTAGGAACACTTCAGAAAACCACTGTCACTAAATACAGTTCGTCGCTACATCTGTAAGTGCAAGTTAAAGCTCTACTATGCAAAGCGAAAGCCATTTATCAACAACATTCAGAAAGGCCGCCGGCTTCTCTAGGCCCGAGATCATCTAAGGTGGACTGATTTAAAGAGAAAAAGTGTTCTCTGGTCTGACGAGTCCACATTTCAAATTGTTTTTGGAAATATTCGACATCGTGTCATCCGGACCAAAGGGAAAGCGAATAATCCAGACTGTTATCGACGCAAAGTTCAAAAGCCAGCATCTGTGATGGTATGGGGCAGGGGCGTCGCCAGACATATTTCACTGGGGCACGTGCCCCACTGTTGATCTGCAGTGCCCCAGTAAAAATTTCACCATTAAAAAAAAACGCTTCAGAGTTTTAAGTCTACATAACATAGACAACAGCGCACATACTACTTAGTATGGTAATTGATTGCTACTGTATTCACTCCACGAAACAATGAGCACATGGCTACTTAATATGGTAATTCATTCACGTGTGGATCGCAACTTCGGTTGAGAGACAGAGAGAGAGAGAGGCGATGCGAATCACTGTGTGAGGTAGGTAACGTTAACCAACAACAATTTGTTAATTACATTATTTTGATTTTGATTTGACTCAAACTGTAACTCCTAGATGGATATCAGAAAGTTATTCACCCGCAGCAGAAAAGAAGCAGCAAGAATGAGAGATGTAAGTGAAGTCCTAGCTAGCTAGGCAACATCATTGTCTTAAGTTGATGCTAAGTTAGCTAGCGTTCTTCCTTGCATCAAGACAAACATATTCATTTGCTGTACGAGCTGTCGGGGGAATTTCCAATGAACATGAAACATAATGTTGGTTATTGTCTGCTGGTTCTGCATCAATGATGATTTGGAGTAAGCATGTGTGAGTCGAGTGCTTCTCAAATGGTTTATCTTCAGGAAGAAAAACATTTTTCCATATCATCAAGTCGTGAGCCAAATTTTTAAATCATTCAAGTTTATTTCACAGAAAAATAGCACAGTAGACTTGTCTTGTTAATCGGTGTGACTTTGAGTAAAATAATCTTGTTTTGTCACCAGAAAAATGGCTACAGCTAAAGCATCTGGTTTTGTTTCCAGACAAAATAGTAACATTTCTGTATTTGTTTTCAGAAAGATGGCTGAAAATATCGGGTTTTGTTGCCCCATTTAGATTTTTTTAAAATATATTTCCATGTCTGTCCTGAGTCCTCCTCCAACTTGTTAGTCGGTTTGCCTTTTGCTAAAATACTCACTAATAGTCACTAGAAAAAAGGCTAAAATAATCTGGTTTTGTTGCCACAATTTGATTTTTTTCTCCCTAAACTTTTTTTTTTTTCATGCACACATGTGACTGCGACTCACTGAAAATGACACACAATCCACTTTTATGTCACGAGCCAGCAGTTGGGAACCACTGGTAAACTGTATAACAGTTACTGTAATATTTCCATGTCCATCCAGAGTGATTGACCACTTTGCAAAAATGAAAAGGAGACGTTACAGTTTACTTCTCAGAAAATGATTTCCTGAACAGACACACAACAGTTGTTCATTTATTCTACCACTGTGGCTTTATTGTTTTGTGTATATTTTATAGTTTTGTGTATCTGAAATAGGATTAGCCACATTGCCATAAATGGAAATTAAATAATATAAAAGAACCCAGACATGTAGAGGTGCTTTATTTTTTGTTTTACTTTTGTAGATGTTAAATTTGCAGATGATTACTGCAATATATATTTCAAAAAGATTCATTGCTCTTCCTTTTTGCTTTTACTAGTAGCAGTGTAGAAGTCTGGCGTAAAAAAGTGCACAAGTAGGTCAAATGCATTAGTTAATTTCAGGTGGTTAATCAAAGATCCATACAACATCATCTGATATGATTTCATAGTTTAAAGCACTATTTATGTATTTTTTATGATAAATAAGTGCTAAAAATGTTTTTGCTTGCGCGCTTTGCAAGCTCAAATGAATTATTTGTGCCCCAGGTGTGCCCCAGTACAGTATTAGGTCTAGTGACGCCCCTGGTATGGGGGTGCATTAGTGCCCAAGGCATGGGTATCTTACACATCTGTGAAGGCACCATTAATGCTGAAAGTTACATACAAGTTTTGGAACAACATATGCTGCCATCTAAGCGCCGTCTTTTTCATGGACGCACCTGCTTATTTCAGCAAGACAATGCCAAACCACATTCAGCACGTGTTACAATAGTGTGGCTTCGTAAAAAAAAGAGTTTGGGTACTTTCCTGGCCCGCCTGCAGTCCAGACTTGTCTCCCGTCAAAAATGCGTGGCGCATTATAGAGCGTAAAATACGACAGCGGAGACCCCGGGCTGTTGAACGACTGAAGCTCTACATAAAACAAGAATGGGAAATAAATCCACTTTCAAAGCTTCAACAATTAGTTTTCTCAGTTCCCTGACTTTTATTGAGTGTTGTTAAAAGAAAAGGTGATGTAACAGTGGTGAACATGCCCTTTCCCAACTACTTTGGCACGTGTTGCAGGCATGAAATTCTAAGTTGATTATTATTTGCAAAATCAAATAAAGTTTATGAGTTTGAACATCAAATATCTTGTCTTTTTAGTGCATTCAATTAAATATGGGTTGAAAAAGATTTGCAAATCATTGTATTCCGTTTATATTTACATCTAACACAATTTCCCAACTCATATGGAAACGGGCTTTGTAAAAGACTTAACAAACCCAGCATGGGATCAAATACTTATTTTTTCCCACCCTATTTGCTACATATAAAATTACAGAAATTTGTAAGCATTGAACTCTGATTGTAGTCTTTTGTGCGCCAACGTGTGTTTGTTGACACATGTTTTTTTTTTCATCTTTCAAGGGCCAACATCCCTTCCAACTGGCTAAGAAGTAAGGGAGTGGCCCGTGGAACCACCCGACAGAAGACTTGAAGGCGTTCTGAGAGATCTTTGAGTTTTTACCAGAACCTTGAGCCACCATGACAATGCTGGACACAGAGTCGGTGACGTTGGAGCTGGACAGTGGGGCTCCATGACTCCACCATGACTCAGAAGTTAGATGCCATTGCTTGTCACAAATATATCCATTTACTGATATCAATCAGCAAACCAAAACACACGATTTGTTTTGGAATTACATGAACAGTGGAAAGCAGCTGACTCGTATCCAAGATGACATAAAAACTTCACAAGGTAGAGCCTATAGATTATTCCTTCTTTATGTTCTCCCACTCACTGCCTTCTATAGAACAACCTTCTACAGCAGCTATAGTATTTTAATATTTAAACAGTCCGATGTATAGAATGTGTCCTGAACCCATACATAAAATGCTTTGTATGGAAGTGTTGACATACAAATGATTGTAAGTATTGTACAATATCAATCAAAATATGTATAAATGTGTTCAGTCGTTGTATATAGATCGCACATATCATACTCTGCGGAACTTACTACTCAAAATAAGATGCATTGCATGTGCATTTATTTATTTGCTTTTCAGATATTAAGTTTTGCTAATAGCAGGGGTGTCCAAACTGCAAAAATGGGGGAGGGGATTGCCAAAAGGCTGAAAGGGATGAGAAGAAATATGCTTTCAAAAATACATAAGAAATCAAACATATGTGTTAATTGTGGCTTGGTTAATGAAGAGGCGACAGGAGCAGTTATCTTACCAGCCAGAAAGGGGGGTATAGATTTATTCTCCGTGCATAACATACAAACATTCTCCAATACACCTTTTAAAAAAGGAACCTACATGAAAAAGGACTGACAGTGTTTGACACGTACTTTCCTGTTTCTCTGAAAACTCTAGCGCAGCAAAGCATTCCTGTTTTCATCTTGACTATTGTTTGAATACTCTGAAGTTAACACATACATATATTTTTCCTCTCTACCTAAAGTATATCCACACAGGTATATCTACTGTATCTTTAAAAAAACTATATATATATGTAAGCTGCGGGCAAGTTTTGGTTTTGAAATGTCAGTCTAGGTGATAAATTCTTGTGTCAAATGAGTAGAGATTAGTAGTGATTTGACAGAATTTACATTATATGGAAAGGGGTGTTTGGAGACCTGGCCTTGAACATGAACATACAATCCTAGTTTATTATTGGCACTTTTCTGGGCTGACCCTGTGCAAGTTTTCAGACTGAACTGATATTGTTTGTCGTTCATCCTGCACAGCTTGTCCATGTGAAGACGATGATGAGCACTAACGGCTGATGGACACAAACCTACTGGTATTTATTTTTAACCATTAAGAATGGACTTATGCTGTCTTTAAATTGAAGTGGAGTGGTCATTGTTTTTTTCACGACACCTAGTGCTAAACACAGCGCAGGACTGCTTGTATCGGAGATTATACCACCCGTATTTGTTTTTTGGGGATATCACACTGGTATATATTGTTAAGTGAGGTTTAATCACATGAGATCATGTCATTGCCTTTGATTAGTTAGTTTATTAGGTAGTCAGTTAATGTGTTACTTAGTTTGTCCGTTTGCTAGCCAGTTCACAGTGTTATTTTCAGGAAACCTTTTAGGGGTTATGGGAACAACTGATGACATTTTGGGCCTAATCCAAATTATTTTTACAAAATTGTCTACATTTCCGTCAGGACATTCAACATCTGTATGTTAATGCTAGCGTTCTCGCAGAGACAAAGATAGTGAATACTGACAAGAGTGTTCACTCAGTTTCTTTCATTCCGCTATTGATAAGTCGAAGCGTTACAGGTGTATTTTCATCCAACTTTCAAGAAATGTCTGAAGCGGGTAAAAGGAACAAGTGATTACATTTTAGGACTGACACTGATCATTTATTTTACGTTACTTTATTTTTAAAGTTCAAGCTTTAAAGTGTATGTTTGCTAGTGGCCCCTCTTCCACCGACCGAGACAAAAACAGTGGATGACTAACAAGAGGATTCACTTTGTCCATTTCTTTCATTCCGCTTTTTATAGATCAAAACTTTAGAAGCATATTTTGATGAAACATTAAAGAAATATTAGAAATGAGAAAAGCAACAACAAATCACGTTTCGAGACTGATCTGGATCACTTCTAATGTTACTTTACGTTAAGGTTGCAAGCATCACCTTAATGTGTGTTTATGCGAGTGGCCCCGCCTCCACCCACAGAGACAAAGACAGTTGATGACTGACAAGAGTGTTCACCCTCTTTCTTTCATTTTTCTAAATGATATGAGCATATTTTGAGAAAACTTTCAGGAATTGTCATTAATTGAATGGGTAGCAATTGATTATATTTTGAGCCCGATCCAATCATTTATACTACATTACCTTGCGTTTATGTTACAAGCTTCAACTTCTGTGTGTGTGTATACTAGCTGTCCTGCAGAGACAAAGATAGCAGAGGCTGACAAGATTGTTCACTCAGTTTCTTTCCCTCCATTACAGACAGTAAATTTTTCAAAGAACTGTCGGAAATGGTAAAAGGAACTGATTAGATCTTGGGGCTGGGTCGAATCATACACTTTTTACTACGTTACTTTACAATCTTCAACTTCTGTTTGCGTATGCAAGCGGCCCTGCCTTCACCCACAGAGACAAAGAGAGGTGATGACTGACAAGAGTGTTCACTCAATTTCTTTAATTCCGTTATGGATAGCTCAAAAAGTTTTTACTCATTACCACGAATCGGATTTTGCAAAAACTTGTGAGCGATAATGATGAAGTTAAAACTACAACACACGTCGCCATAAACGGACACATTTTTGACCGAAATGACCCCTCTGGCTGGTAAATTGTATGTCAACAAAAGCGACTTAAGCAGTTTTTGGTAATAAAAACACTGGATCAGGACAGGGTAAGCTTAGACGGGGTGTCGACAAAAACGTGTTCCCATGTAGTAATATTGTCCATTTAATGTACTTCTACAAATTATTAGCTACAGTACATGCAAAAAGAGGAATGTACAATTTGTTGTTTTTTTGGTTTCTCATCAGAACCTTGTTTTATTATTATTGTATTTGTCTTCATTTCCTTTAGTTCCCATTGTATATATGTGCTATGTGATACAATTCAGTTCAATTCAGTTCCATGTGAAAGGTACCAAATAATCTGATCTGCGTGAGCTCGATCCAAATTGAAACTGAATTATTCTGTTTATTTGAAAGTTTATTTTCATAAGATCCATGAATGTA
Organism: Nerophis ophidion; assembly: GCF_033978795.1. Classification (NCBI taxonomy): domain Eukaryota; kingdom Metazoa; phylum Chordata; class Actinopteri; order Syngnathiformes; family Syngnathidae; genus Nerophis; species Nerophis ophidion. The sequence goes on from NC_084619.1 coordinate 45,937,527, forward strand.
TATAGAGCAGCAATGATGGAATGTGTTTTTTTTTTTTTACTAGTTTAAGTGTTTTAGCGAGAAGTTGTAGGAAATGTGCTAAAAGGTAAAGGAAAAATATGTTAACAATAACACATATTTATGACTGTACACATTTCATTTGTGAGACAGGTTTTTTTTTAACAAAAAGTAACTTTTTGGCATTTTTGAGCATATATTTAATTGTCAAATATATGCCCTGCTGAGTTGTTAAAATCACTGAAATTGTGAGACTTTAAAAAGTGATGAAATTAACTTTTAAATGACTAAAAGATTATGATAGTTATTGTAGGGTTCAGCTTTTAGTGTAAAGCTTTATAATTAACAACTCAACAGATGAATCAAATGTATAATAATAACCCTAACCCTTTATTTCTTTTTAAGTTGTGTTATATTCAACAGCACAACTTGACGTCCTGTGTTTTTTGTATGTTTTACTTTTATTCTGATAATAAGTTTATTGGCCAGTCCAGTAATGTTGAAATATAAGTGACAATTAGTGTATCCATGAAAAGTCGCACAGTGTGGAAAATTATTCATATTTGATCCCCAGCTGTATTTTCCCCTAGCATAAACACATCAACAGTTTAAAAGAGTACAATAGTGTAAAAGAAATCCAGCAAAAATAGCATGAAATAAAAGTTTTTATTTTATTTTATTTTATTTGAGTAAGTTAAATAAGTATTTGACCACAAAATAAAATGTGACTCAACACCGTGGTTTCATGTAGTTGTAGGACTTGTAGTAGTGTATTTGTAGTTTCTTATAGTTGTAGTACTTGCCAAAGTGGGCTTGTAGTAGTGTACTTGTAGTTACTTATAGATGTAGTACTTGTAGTTTATTTTAGTTGTACTAGTAGTAGTGTACTTGTAGTTTGTTGTAGTTTGTAGGATTTGTAGTATTGTAGGCCTACTTGTAGTTTGTTGTAGTACTTGTATTAGAGTACCTGTAGTTTTATTTATTTGTAGTCCTTGCGGCAGACTACTTGAAGTTTATTTTAGTTGTGGTACTTGCAGTAGAGTACTTGTAGTTGAGTACTTGTTGTAGAGAACTCACAGTTTTCTGTTGTTGTAAAATTTGTAATAGTGTACTTGTAGTTGCTTGGACTTGCTGTATTATATTTATTGTTGTAGTACTTGTAGTTTCTTGTAGTCGTAGTATTGGGGTTTCTTTTAGTAGTGCACCTGCAGGAGTAGTGTAGTCATAGTTACAGTACTTGCAATTGTAGTACCTGTAGTAGTGTAGTGTACTTGTAGTTTCTTGTAGTTGTAGGACTTGCAAAAGTGTACTTGTACTTGTCCCTGAGAATAGTTATTTGGTCTTGCCTATAGTGATGTGGATTTGGTTGTTTAAGAGAGTATATACGTGTGATGAGAATATATCTGCAGTACTCTGCTAATTTGTGTGTTTCATGGACACATAAACACTCTGTCACATTCTCATGTAACCTTTATTTAATCTTTTTAACAATGTAATTAACCTACCATAAAGATGATGGACTGTTAATAACTCTGTAGAAGTGAAAAATTACTGAATCAGCAGCAGGGGATCAGATAGTAATTTTCTCACTCAGTACGTGTTCGTGCACTAAATTAGTCCGATTTCTCAAATAGTTCGACTTTAAATAAGCTTCCTTCATTTTTTTAAGGACCGGCAAGTAGATACCATTTAATAAAATCAGCAATAATTGTAAAGAATGGCAGACTGTTTATTTTATTTGCCAAACAAATTAAAAATACAGAACATTTTGAAGTGCATCGATGGTAGAAAAAAAGATTACTTAAGAAGATAATTAAGGAAATGTATAATGCCGGCTTAATTCGGACTCCCCAAAAAATTAAAAATGTTACAAAAAGAAAATGAAGCAGGGATAAAACAGGTGAATAATAAAGTGTGCACAAACCTCTTCACGCTGCATTTGAGCAAGCCAACTGACTAACTTTTCGCACAACAGGCAAGATAGTCCAGAACAATAGCAACCTTCCTCTGGATATCAGTCGGGGACGGACCGTCTTTTACTATTTTTTTCTTTTTTTTTCTACTTGAGAAATCAGACTAATTTAGTGCAAAAAAGCGTATTGAGTGTTGTCAAGTTAAGTGATCTAGATCTAGTGATCTAGAAGTAAATTAAGTGATCTAGCTGAGAAGTGCTGAATCATGTCCATGATTTGTAAATAAAGTAAAAAGTACTAACATGTTTTTTTCATATCAGATTATTTTGATGTCCATAAAGTACAGCTAATGTTGTTTATAAAACAAGCAACAATCTTTTAAATTTATATTTTTTAATCTCATGAGTCAAATATGGTCAACAAGGGCATTATTGTGACTTTGCATGATTTTGATGTCATTTTATTTTCCGTTATTAATAATATGCACATTTGTATAAACTATATTAGACTTTTTTTCCCTTCATGGTTGATGGGAGGATTTCTATGCTATCATGACATTGAATTGATGTGTACGTATTTGTTTCTTTGACATTCAATGTAACTTCCAGCCAGTTGAGGTATTTACTAAATACCTTAAAGATGAGGAAGGTGAAGTATTTTTTATATATAAAGTAAGGATATTGACTTTGTTTTACATTTAGGTTTTTACTTATCTTTTATTTTCACAATGGCAGCTGTCATCACTGAATGCCAAACAGATTTTACTCTGTCACGATATGAAAATAAAAAACATTTTCATGTTCAGCATATTGTGTGTTGTGTGTGTTTCAAAGAGGACATACGGGTCTACAAATAGTAGACTTTACTAAACAGTTCCATAAAAGCATAATATGCTTTTATTGATATGACTTGTACAAGGTGCTGTTTATTGTCCATTCTTAACATGTTAAGAATGGTGTTAGGGCGAAGACAGGGGGAAGGAGACGGCACAACAGTGGAAGTCCAACTCAATTATTTATTGAGTAATTTATGATTACGTAGGGTGTGTATGCTACTATGTGTTTGAGTGTGAATTATGTGCTGAAATTAACATATACAAATATCATAAGGAAGGTTGTCATGCGTGTTGGATGGTGGCATCCAAAACCAGAGGGAAAAGGCAAAAGCAGTCCGGTGTCCAGGCGTAATAGTGGGGCAGGAGAGAGCGTCCAAAGTCCAGGCAATGGGTCGAGGATTCAGGAGAGCAATCAGGGTTCCAGAGAGGATGGCAATGGGAATGGAGGCAGGGACTGTTGGAGGAAGAAGAGACAAAGGAGATCACAAACAAGGCAGGAGGAAAACGAGCACAGGAATAGATCATTGGTGGAGAGTCAGATACAAAAGGCTTACTGCAAGCAATAGCAACGTTCCAAAGACAAGGAGTCAGCGGCTAGGCTCTTTATCCTGTCGTCCGTAATCACTGCCAGGTGTCTTGATTGAAGATTGTCTCCAGCTGTGTGTGGGAGCGGTCTGAACGGTGCGTGTGGGGGCGTGTCTGGACGAGCTCAGAGTGGAGCTGTTGAGTGCTCCCACAGAAGATGGAAGAACAGACTGTGCGTGTGTCATAACAGTATCCCCCCCGCTACCACCCCCCCCCCCTTATGCGAGACCCCCGAAGAGCTCCTGGATTGGCCCGATAGAAGTCCTTAAGCAGAGATGGGTCAGCAAGGTAGGAAGCAGGGACCCAAGACCTATTTTCAGGCCCATAACCCTCTCAATCAACTAAATAAACTAACCCCCTACCTTGCCGACGGACCCCGAGAATCTCTTTTACGGTCCAAACGGGGTCACCATTGTCCAAAATCCTGGGAGGGTGGGGTGGGTCCGGGGGAAGAGAAGGGGGAAGTAACAACTGGTTTTGTCTGGGAAACATGGACCACGGGATGTCGCTTGACTGAAGGAGGTAAAGAAAGTTTAACAGCAGCGGGATTTATTATGGCCTCAATAGTGTATGGTCCTACAAATCGGGGTGCCAGTATATGAGACGGTACTTCAAGATGAAGATATTTAGCCCGTAGAAGAACTTGTTGACCCGGAGAATACGAGGGAGCCGGGATGCGTCGCTGATTAGCACTGCGGCACATTCTTTCAGAGGATTTAATAAAGGAAGCTCGGGCAGCTTTCCAAACTTGCTGGCATCTCTTGACGTAATTATGGGGAGAGGGAACTGCAGCTTCAATCTCGTGTTGAGGAAACATAAGTGGTTGGTAACCTAAGGAGCACTCAAAAGGTGACAATCCGGTCGTTGAACTCTTTAAAAAATTATAAGCAAATTCGACCCATGACAGAAACTTGCCCCAAGAGGATGGTTGTCTGGCGGAGATACAACGGAGCATGGTCTCAACACTTTGATTGGCTCTTTCTGCTTGACCGTTACTCTGACGGTGGTAACCAGAGGTAAGACTGACCGTGGCCCCAATTCCCTTGCAAAAGTTCTGCCACACCTGGGAGGTGAATTGGGGACCACGGTCCGAGACGATGTCCACAGGAATGCCGTGAAGACTGACTATGTTGTTTGTGAGAACGTCAGCAGTCTCGGAAGAAGATGGAAGTTTGGGTAGAGGAATGAAGTGTGCGGCTTTAGAAAAACGGTCAATACTGATGAGACTAGTGGTGTTACCTTGGGAAGGTGGCAAGCCAGTGATGAAGACCAGAGATATGTGTGACCATGGGCGCCTGGGAACAGGTAGGGGAAGCAATAGTCCTGCCGGTGGTCTGTGGGAATGTTTATTATGGGCACAAGTGGTACAAGCAGAAATGAACTCGCGGGTATCATTGGCCATGGATGGCCACCAGAACGCTGGCGAATGAAGGATAGGGTACGCTGAAATCCCGGATGACAGGTGAAAACACTGTAGTGTCCCCAGTTCAGAACTCGGGGTTGCAGGTCATGAGGGATGAATAGTCTGTTGGGAGGTCCTCCCTTGGTTCCCGGACTAACCTTTAGGGCTTCCTTGACCAGTCCCTCCCCTTCGCATGTGACCATGCCAATAATTTTGGAGGGAGGAATAACAGTCTCCTCCGGGGCATTGTCAATTCTCTCCTCCGAGAACTGACGGGAGAGGGCATCAGCTTTGGTATTACGGGAGCCCGGTCTGAAAGAAAGAATATAATTGAAGTGACTAAATAGTTGAGACCATCGTGCCTGTCTGTCGTTCAATCTTTTGGTCGCACGGACATGCAACAAATTGCTAGTCCGTGAGGACCTGGAATTGATGTTTAGCTCCCTCTAGCCAATGTCTCCACTCCTTCAATGCCTTGTGTACAGCGAGCAATTCCCGATTTCAAGCATCATAATTGCGTTCAGCCGAGGATAAACGTCGGGAGAAGAAAGCACATGGATGGACCTTGTTAACCTGTTTGGAGCGTTGGGAAAGAACTGCACCTATACCAGAGTCGGAGGCATCCACCTCAACAATGAACGGGATGTCCGGGTCTGGGTAAACAAGGATGGGTGCCGAGACGAAACTTATTTTGAGGCACCAGAACGCCATTCCTGCTTGACGGCTCCATTGAAAAGGGACATTGGTAGAGGTAAGTTCATGAAGAGGTCCGGCCAACTTACTAAAGTCCTTGAAGAACCGTCTGTAGAAACCAGTAAATCCAAGGAAGCGTTGAAGGTTGAGGCCAGTCCACCACTGCCTTCACTTTCTTTGGATCAGCCTTAATATTTCCTTTTTCAATAACAAATCCCAAAAAATCTACAGAAGAAGAATGGAACTCACATTTTTCGGCTTTGACGAACAGACGATTCTCCAGAAGGCGTTGTAGGACAAGATGGACGTGTTGTTGGTACTCCTACAGGTTCTTGGAGAAGATAAAGATGTCATCCAGGTAAACCATAACAAAACGGTCAATCATGTCTCTGAGGATGTCGTTAACAAGGGTTTGAAAAATGGCAGGAGCATTGGTCAGACCAAAAGGCATGACCCTATACTCAAAATGACCTAAGTGAGTATTGAAGGCAGTCTTCCACTCATCCCCCTCCCTGATTCGTACCAGATTTTTATTTTTTTAAATTTTTTTAAATCAATTTTTTTCCAAGATGGCGCTGCTGTAGTGGCTGCTGTTGGCAGGAGCTCTGTGCTCTTGTGTCAACCTTTTTGTGTTTCCCTCTAGTTTTTATGTGTTATTATATATATATTTTTTGCTTTTTGGTCCGGGACCCTTTGGGACTGTGTGACAAGAGGTGCCACTTTCGTGACCTCTGTGGTGCTTTTTTTGGGGACTTCTGGATCTGCCTCCCGGGAGCCTTTTGGCCATGGAGACCAGCTGCTGGGTGTCTGCCACACCGGAGTCGGTTTGGAGGGACTGGAGGAGATGCGGATGAGGGGACAGGGCTGCGGAGCTAGCACTGAGCGCTGGGACGGAGAGGCTTCATGGTGTCTTGGCTGGGTGAGCACCTCAGTCACCTTGGACGTATCCTCGCTCATCCATGCGGACTGGACACTGGCCGAGAGTGGAGTCGGCTGTCTTGGTTGCTTTGTTGGGTCTGCTCCTGTCTCTGGCCATGCTCCCTCCACCCTAGCGGACGATGGCGTGGAACACCGCAGAGGCCACCGCAGTGGATATGTTTCTTTAACTTTTTATTCATAGCTGTATGTAGAAGTGTCTGGTTGTATCTGCTGCTTTAATGTCTTTAATGTCCTCTGTGTTCTTTGATGTTTGATGTTTCCCTCTTACACGCATGTAAGAGGGATTTGTACTATGGCTATGAGTTGTTGTTTTTTTCCCTTGGCCTCAGCCTGCACCCCCTCTCCAGGGCCTAGGCTAAGACCGATTTTTATTTTATTTTATTTTAATCTTCTATTTTTTTCTCCCATACAAACCCCCCCCCCCCCCCCCCCCCCCCCCCCCCACCCCCCCCTTGTTTACCTGTATCTCACTTTTTTTGTAAGGGGCGCTGGAAGCCGGCAGACCCGTCAGCGATCCTGTTCTGTCTCCCTGTAATGTTTGTCTGATCTTGAATGGGATTGTGCTGAACATTTTAATTTTCCTGAAGGAACTCTCCTGACGGAATACATAAAGTACTATCTAATCTAATCTAATCTAAAGATGATAGGCGTTGCGTAGATCCAGTTTAGTAAAGTTGGTGGCCGGAGTGAGGGGTTCAAAAGACGAATTGAGTACGGGTAATGGATATTTTTTTGCTGTTATACATCTGCTGTTAACGGATGTATAACAGCAGAACAGAGACAATTAGCATGACAGTGGTTGCTCCAGGCCAGTATCTTACCGGTGGACCAGGAAATGTGGGGATCATGTAGATGCAACCAAAATCGGCCGAGGACAAGAGGGGCCACCGGGGCGTTCAGGACCCAGAAACTGATGGTCTCTGTATGGTTACCAGAAAGAGTAAGGGATAAGGGCTTAGTGCAATGTTTGATCTGTCCTAAAGTGTGACCATCTAAGGCTTGGGGAGAAACAAAAGTCTCAAAAGGAATTAACGGAATACCTGATTTTGTGGCATACCTTAAGTCGAGGAAACTCTCATCGGCTCCAGAGTCCACATAGGCCTCCACAGATAGTGTCCTATCCTCCCAAGTCAATGTAGCAAGGAACAAAGTACTCGGGGCCTGCCTGAAAGAAGTTGTGGGGATTGTAGTATGGCTCACCAATATCCCCGTGATTGGTGAGCCTGATCTTTTGGCCGAGAGGGGCAGTTGCGAATATGATGGTCCGCTAAACCACAGTATAGACAAAGATGTTGCTGAAACCTCCGTTCCCGTTCCTCGAAGGAGAGTCGAGATCTCCCTATCTGCATGGGTTCTGGGGAAGGGCTAGGATCTGGACTAATTGTGCCAGTCTGTCCTGTGATGTTCCGGCTGGTAGAACTAGGCGGCCTTGCGGCAGTGGTTCTGCCGAAGTCGCTCTCCCTCTCCGCTTCTCTTTCTGAAAGTCGCTGATTGAAGAGGAGGGCTAGTTAAATTAGGTCGCGACTAGAAGACGGCCTGTCTCGCATCAGCCCATCATTTATTGTCTCATTCAGACCTCTCCTGTAGGCACTCAAAAGAGCCCTGTCATCCCGACCACTCTCAGCTGCCAAAGTGCGTTATTGTAGGGTGTAATTAGCCACGGAGCGACAACCCTGGACCTCCGGGAGGGGGCCCAGACTGAAGCCAAGGGAAAAAACCTAATTTGCCACAAACATGTTATACATACAATCACAAAAGGCTGGGGCGTTTTAAACCATACTAACGCCATGTCTTCAACCTCTATTAAATGTTCCCCTTTTGTCATTGCAAATATTGAAATACCATTACTGTTCTTTTGTGCTGTTAAGGTGTTTAAGTAATTTTAAAATGCATTTTCTGACTGCAGATGTCACCCCCCACCCCCTCTCCTGACCTTGTCCAAATCTCTCCAAACGTATCTCAAACAATTGTTGCATTTGTTCTGTCAATTGTGGTATTGGTAATAATACAACATTTCTCACAATAAAATTAAATGTTTGAAAAATGAGAATTGCTTTCACAACCGAACATCTTGCAGACCTACTCAAAAGGTACCGTGACTGTGGAGTGGAATTTACACATAATTTACTGTATATGGGGGCGCCGGAGCCGGCTCTGTGTGGGGACAAGTAAATGTCTTGCCCAGTCAAATCAAAATGTTTGAAGTTGGGAAAGTACATTTTAATATAACCACAAAATGTATTTAATACAAGTTGACAAAATGATGTGCAATAGCGTAAAAATCAGCTGAAAAGGGAACGCGCTACAACACTCGTATATCATCTTCCCACTTTGCTGTTCATCGCCTGAGTAAGGCCCCGCGAATCCTCCCGCCCAAAAAACACACACACACCCCTCAGTAAACCTGTGTTGACCAATAAAAAGTAGACTAAAAGTTGTCAAAAACAAAATTCAATCCCATTTGATTTCATTTCGTAAATGGGTGACACAAGTTTTGGAATATATCTAATTGCAGTTGTTTAATTGCATATAATGTGAAAAAGAGTGTGAGTTAGTGACGTGCCAATCAGATGCCTCAAAAGGCTGCACAAGCCACAACTGATGTAGGTGTTCTATTGAAATGAGCTATCAGTTTCTATTCCTGTTTAAATGCTGATGAAAACAAATATTCACGATACCACTACTTGCATCAATGTGAACCGCCTCCCGCTCCAAGTCTCTACATGCTTACTGGTCATCGAACACAATTAAATGAATATCATTTAAAAGAACAGGGGAAACTGATGACTCCTTGTTAGTTAGTTGGTACAGTAAAACACATTACTATGTCTAGAGTGTGGGAAGTGTTGATAAGTTTGGATAAATCTTTGTATAAATAATTGGAGAAGACAGAAACTTTGGGGCTTAATTCAGCTGACCTGACAATAAACTAGTTTGAGAAGAATATATGTTTTATTCATAAGACTATTTACTGTACTTTTCAGTTTTGTAAATATTTACTATTGTGTGACGTCTTATAGGAAAAATTCAGTCTAAAGGGGAACTGCACTTTTAAAAAAAATGTTGCTTATCGTTCACAAGAGAGACAAGAACACTTTTGTCTTTTTAAATTTTTGTTACGATTTTAAATATGATAAAACACGTTTGAAAGAGGCGGCAAATGGGAGTCACTGTTGTAGCCTTTAAAGCCCTCTAAAACAACTTCAAAACCCTCCAGCAATGTTTTATATACACACTGCAAGTCTATATATAATGTAGTAACAGACATGTACATAACAATCTGTAATATTTTTAATATTCACAGTGTTTTGAAAATGTTTGCCGGATTGATTTCCGTTTCCATTGCAGCGCACTTTGTATTTCAGGCAACAACTTGTGTTACTACTTCCGGAATCAAACACAAGTGTGTTTTCTAATCATAGCAAACTTGGTAGCAGACAACGAAGACGACTATTTGTGCACAAAGGAGGATTCCCAACCTTATACAGTTGAAGCTAAATATACTGCTCCTTATAGAAATCAGCACGAAGGAAGAGTGAAATGTTGGAGCAGACGGAAGCCAGGAGAGTGAGGTGAAAGCAATTTTGACTCTATAAATGTGGAATTTGGAGCCAAGCTATTTCTACATAAATGGAGTGTTTACCCAAAATCAACAGGATTAGAGCAGCTAGACCAGAAAGACAACTGTCCACAGTATATATGCTGTCTGGCTAGCTGTGTACAAACAAAACACCAAATGTGGGCCAAGTACTTTACAGATATTGTAATCTAATTTGCTCATGTTTTTCAATCAGTACAAATTGGTGTTGTATCGCAGTGTTTTGCATAACAAACTCAAACGCGTTTCGTGTTGACCAAGGAGCTAATACCAGAGCATGGCAATGTGCTAGAAAAAGAGCTCCTCAGTGTTCGGTCTAACAATACCAGTGTGGCCACAGCTTGGTTATATTATGGGTAACAGAACATACATGAAGTATTGTTGACTGTTTTAAATGTTTTTTTAAAAGTAATTTAGATGTGTAATTGATTGCTTCCATTAGCTGCATTGCCAGCCACCTAGAACGAGCCGATTTTTACATGTTAGAAAGCGAAGAAAAAAACAAAAAACTTTTGACTTCTTGTCACTCATAATGATTGTGAACGACAGGCAAAGTTTAAAAAAAAAAAGTGCAATTTTCCTTTAGGAATTAAGCCGTCACGTTAAGATAAACGTTGAGATGGTTGATAATGAGATACTTAATTTTATTTGTTGATTTATTTTTTAGTTCCCCCCTGAGAGATTGCAACCTTATGATAGATGTTACGTGAGGAGGGGACGCTGGGGTTGACTGTTCGCCACTTCTGAGTCAAAACTTCCTGCAGCTGAACGACTCAAAAACAGAAGCCATCCAAACCGGTACTCCTCAACAACTTCATTCTTCCCACATTACCTAAGTTTAATTTTTTGGCCACAACTTTCCCCTCTCTCCCTCCGTTACAAACTTTGTGGTCAAGTTTGATCCCCACCTCTCCTTCCCATCTCACCCACATCTGCAAAACCTCCTTCTTTCACCTGCGTAACATCTTGAAAATCTGCCCCTTCCTCTCCCTTAAAGCTGCAGTGAAGCTTGTCCATGCCTTTGTTTACTGTAACAAACTCCTCGTCGAGATCCCTTTCAAAAACTCCAATATGTTCAGAACAGCTCTGCCAGGCTCCCTGTCACCGCCGGCATTGAGTACAAGGTCCTCCTGTACAGCCACCACTGTCTGCACGGTGATGCCCCCACTTACCTCACTGACATCCTCCCACCACACACCCCAGTTGCCGCTCCCCGTCTGTAGAACACCCTTCCTGACCACCTCAGGGCCCCAAAGACAGTGGATGCTTTTAAAAAAGGGCTAAAAACCTACATTAAACAAAAAGAAGCATGAAGCACATTTTAATAGTTTTTTACTGTCTGTTTTAATGCTTTTATGATTTTGTTTACTATGTAGCACTTTGAGATTTGTTATCCAAATGTTATCTAGTATTATTAGTATTACCTTATTATGGTTAAGAGCTACTAGTAGGAGCTTATTCTTCAGTTGAGACACCTAAGTTGTATAGGTATAAAAGTCGAGGACTGACAAAGTGCAATCCTCTTCTCCAGGTTGGAGTTGGACTCATAGGTCCTGATTTACTAAAAGTTTGCTCATCACCATTTTGGGAGCCTTATCTCGGTTAATATTTAGTCATTGTGCAAACTGAGAGATGCCCTGTACATGCTAAAACCCTCATCAATTAAGGCGGTCTGCACCACTTTACAATTTTTAAACACACAGTCTTTGTAAATCACACGCAACATGTCCACTAATAGTACACGCTATTTAAAGTTTGCTCACGCTGTTTAGTGCGTGGTATTTGGATCGTAGTAAATCAGGCCCATACTGCAGCTGACAGCCAAATTCAATAAAGGAGGCAATGTTACTACTGTATTAGCACAGATAACAAGTTCTGGAGCATGATGGATCAGCGTGTACACATGATGCCGGCTTTACATTCCTGACTGAAGTGAAGTGAAGTGAATTATATTTATATAGCGCTTTTCTCTAGTGACTCAAAGCACTTTTTACATAGTGAAACCCAATATGTAAGTTACATTTAAACCACATTGGGTGGCACTGGGAGCAGGTGGGTAAAGTGTCTTGCCCAAGTACACAACGACAGTGACTAGGATGCCGTAAGCGGGAATCGAACCTGGAACCCTCAAGTTGCTGGCACGGCCGCTCTACCAACTGAGCTATACTGCCTCTAAGACTGCCCCCTCTTATATGCCTGCCTAGCACCTTAGAGTTTTCTAGCAGATATATTTTTCACATTTAGCTCAAATTTCTCACATTTAACTCATTTTCATCACATATGAGTTTAAATTAAATGGTGATTAAAAATTTAACACCCCAATGTTAAATCTAAATCTAAAGGTTGAATCTAAATGTTAAAACCAAATCTAAACGTTAAATCTCAATCAAAACTTTAAACCTAAATGTTAATCTCAATAACAACGTTAATTATAATAGATAAATATAAATAAATATTAATTCTAAATGCCTCACCATGTGAAAATATGAATATTTAGAGAAATAAATATTCTCTAACAATACAATGCCTCTCAGCCGCAAGGCCATGCCCACATCTCTGCCTTAGTGCACTCCTACATCTTTGACTGACTGCGAAAGAAGCAAAACATGACGGATGATTAGTGATAAAAAATGCCAATAAAGCTGCAATTTTTTGAACATTTTAGCTCCAGTTGTTGGTGTTGCTTAAAGACATGGTTGACAACAAGACGATTAAACAGTTTAACGCTTTACTTTTGTGTCGTATAATGAATAGAATTGAAACTAATGGGCTTCTTACAGGGCTTCACGGTGTCAGCGGGTTTAGTGCGTCTGCCTCACAATACTAAGGTCCTGAGTAGTCAGGGTTCAATCCCGGGCTCGGGATCTTTCTGTGTGGAGTTTGCATGTCCTCCCCGTGAATGCGTGGGTTCCCTCCGGGTACTCCGGCTTCCTCCCACCTCCAAAGACATGCACCAGGGGATAGGTTGATTGGCAACACTAAATTGGCTCTAGTGTGTGAATGTGAGTGTGAATGTTGCCTGTCTTCCGCCCGATTGTAGCTGAGATGGGCACCGGCGCCCCCCGCGACTCAAAGGAAATAGGCGGTAGAAAATGGATGGATGGATGGGCTTCTTACATGTCTCTCTTCATTGTTGTGCATGAAAACATATTTGTATTTGCCCATCATTTTGCTGTAGCAAATTATTGTCACATATGAACATTAATTTGCTGGAGAAAATTAATTTTCTTATGTGATCAAATCATGAAGTTGTCTGTCCAACTTGCGCGCACAAGTAAACGCACTGCAGGACTGCATCTATAATGGCTTCCTTAGAAATATTATATGCAAGCCGAAATCATCCGATACTTGTTTTCCACTGATATCACACCAATTGGATATTAATATCGGATCAATACACCACTCTTTCCAAACCAGGTTGTGGCTCCTCAGTCACTTCACCCCTGGATTATGTCAAAGTCTGCTTGGGCAAGATACTGAACGCTGAGTTGCCCCTAATGTGGCATCAGCAGTTTGACAAGGCGACTGAGTCATAGCTTTAAAGGACCTTGAAGGTGGAACAGTACCATATAAGGTGACACATAGAGACACAACTGGGATTTCTGACCATTCATGGTAGTCATTAAGCTGAAAAAATAATGTGCGTGTCATAAACAGCACAAGAGAACACCCATGCCAACTCCACACAGGACTAAGGTGGCATGCAAACCCAGAATGTTCTTTTGAGGCAGCAGTTCATCTGAACTCCTCCAAACATGTTCTTATGGATCGTACTCCAGGAACATAGAAATAAACTCATGCTTCCTTCTGGCCTGTAACAGTTACGGTTGTTTAAATGTCAGACTCTTTATCTCTCATACAAACACACACATCCTCACACACACACACACACACACGCACACACACACACACACACACACACACACACACACACGGTTTGCGCTTCAGGGCTGCCAGATACTTCACTTTGATCAGAAGCACCCTTGGTAACGCATGAAAAAAGATCCCTGCCTAGCAAACAGTGTCATTGTGCTTGTGGACAGAAACAAGACAAGATGCAGGTGTGTGTTGAGGTCTCGAGGGAACAAGGAATATTAGCTGGACACAACATTTAAAGGTAAAGATTACAACATTATATTCATAAATGTAATCAATTTACAGGATAGCTTGGTAGTTTTCTTTCAGAAATGACTGCTTACAAAAGTAAGTACATGTTGTGTTGGCAAGAAGGTCATTAAGATAATCAAATTACTTTACCCAATTTGTGAAATGTTTCTATCACAATAGAATATTGAGTTATAGTATAATAATTTATAGTACAACATCAAATGTATCCAGTAAGCAGACTCCCATTGCTTTGAGTTGGCGCTGGGATCCATTCCTATGGTGGCAAACCAATGTCTGGCCATGGGCAATGGTTCAATAAAAGCCCAGCGGACTGAGGAGAACACCTGCCTGGCCTCCATTCATACGGACCCTCCATGCATGGACACAGACATCTTGAAGTAAGCATGTCTAAATCAGATTTTCTTCATGTGCAGTGTGTAGCATGTCGCTCACGACCAAAAGTTGGGTAGCACTGCAAATGTACTGCAAAAAATTTACTGCAAGGCCAGTATTGCCGATACTAATATGGAACATTATTACTTGACATTTTTTTCTTGACTGATTACGCAATTGGGCATTTAATTTGTTGATCATGATGATGACGATTAAACATAGGAAAAATATTTTAGCACACTTGCATCCGCGAAAATATTTGTGAACAATCGGTTGTGACTCATGTGCATGTCTAAAAGGGTTAAAATATTTTTTAAATGTTCCGATACACATTTTTCCCCTTCAATCCCAATCCAATTTTTTGGTTTCAGATCCGATCTCATTTTTCATCCTTATTCGAAACTTTGACAATACATAATAGAGCTTGCAATAATTTATAGTGGGCAACTAAAGTTAGAACTTAAATACACCTCACGGTGATGATTGGACCCATCATCAGTGGTAAATCTGCCGTCATAGGGTGTTCTGGGGTATTTAATAATCAAATACCCTCGCCAGGGCGACCAGAACCTAGCTTTTCTGCGACCTTGAGGATTTTTTTGTTGGCTTTTCTTGACTGCAGTCCTCGGATGCCAAGGTATTTGAACACTGGCCCTAGAAAGTGGCCTGCAAAACATAACACAATACTTTAACCTTAACAAAATAAAAATATTTTTTAAATCTAGTTTATCGTATTAAATTTTAAATTTGCTATAATTCTATAAATCTTATGAATTAAATTTGTGGTATTAAATGCTACATACTATTTTTTTTAACAGAATAAAGTGTGCACAATACCTAAACAAAATCAAAAACTACTACTGACTCCCATTTAAATTATTTGTGTGTTGCCCAAAAACCCTTTCTGTACCCACAAACTTACTTATTAACTTCGTAAACAATAAAAAAATGACCCATAAAATATTTTGTAATTATAACAAAATGAAAAATACTGATCTCATTACCTTAGAATCGTTAATGAACTAATACTATTCCAGGTGTCATCCAGATCAATTACCCTTACTTTACATTTTCTTGTGTCGTCCGGTTCGGTGTGTGTGTGTGTAGTATGCATAGCCATTTCTTTTAATATAGTCCTCCAGTGATATGATTACATAGAAAACGTGGTGAGGATTAATATCTAAGAAGCGTCTTCGCAGCGTTGCAGTTTGTTGTCAAATCTTTTGCGTGGGTAAAATTTTTAGCCATGTAAACACTGGGACACAGCTGTGGTAAAGATTAGCTGGGCTCACAGCTCTTCAGCGGGTCACAGATCAGCTAAAAAAAAAAGCAAATATCCTATAACAGACCGTCTAAAACAGGGGTGTCAAACATACGGCCCGCGGGCCAGATCAGGCCCGCAAACCGGTTTCATCCGGCCCGCGGGATGAGTTTGCTCGGTATAAAAATTAGTTGAAATTTTTGAATGAAAGAAACCGCTGTTCTAAATGTGTCCTCTAGATGTCGCAATAGCAATTATTTGTATCTTTTCAGATGATGAATGTAAAAAAAATAAACCACATGTTAGTACATCAGTCGAGGAAAATCAGCAAACTACATAAATAACATCCTCCGTGTGGCCCCCGATCTAAACTGAGTTTGACACCCCTGGTCTAAAATCTCTCCTATTAGTGTTATGACGTACAGTCTTTCCAGGAATTTGCGATGTTGCCATTCGTCCAATGACCACAAATTCCCGACACATTTTGACCAATGGAATTTGTCTCTTGAGCGGCGCTCAAATGTGCACTTCAACTGTCTAGTCAAAACATATAGTTTGTTTCTTATGTAGATTAAACAGGAAAAACATGCACCAATATATAAAGTTCTTTATTGAGCAAACAGTGTCATGATCCGTGGCCAGGATCATGTTTTGTCATTTTCTGTTAGTTTTGGACTCCCTTAGTTGCTGTTTGTGCACCTCTGGGTTTGTTTTAGTTCCCATGGGGATTAATTGGGTTCACCTGGCTCTGGTTATTGGTCGGCACGCTCACCTGTTGTCGAGCACTAATCAGAAAGCTATTTATTCACCTCTCTCGCCACACTCGTCCTGGCTTCATTATTTGCTACAAGCCTTGGGTAAATTCCTTGTCTCCTATGTTTCTTGATTCCTGCGCTAAGTCTCACCTTAGCTTCCCATGTGATCGGCACCCTTTCCTTTTGCTTGTAGCCTGTTTTTAGTACATTTGATTTTTGAGGAATAAATCATGTTCCCAAATGCACGCTTTTGTCTGGAGTTGTCCGTTTGCATTCCTGTGGAATGAACCTCGCGGCAAGCTGCGACTCCCCGCCGCAGAATGAAGCCAGCTCACAAGTACTCCGCAACGGGCATCGAGGAGATGGACACAGGTATGTGAATGTTATTGAAGGCGATGGAGACAAAGACGATCCGTAATTCCCCCGAGGACGCTGACACACAGCAGTACCGGACGCTTCAGCAAAAACGGAAGCCGTCCAAAAGGCCTTCGCTTCGCTGTCAGGACGCGTCGCTCTCTCGGTCTCCTCCTCCGGAACACAGCATGCCACAACCCGTCTCGACTGTGCCGATGTACAGTTCACAGACTGGGCCAAAAGCCAAATGGAAAACCACGTCGAAGACACCACTGCGGCATCCCCCTCTTATGGCGTCACTCTACCGGCATTTGGTAATGACTTCAAAGGGCAGGAATTGTGTTTTCTCCTGAGTCGTTCTTTTTCCTCCCGCTGGGGACACTCCGTCTGCTACAGCAGACTACCGGAACAATTTTTTTCAGTCACCCCTGCCCCCAGTGTCTCTGACTCCGCCCCTAAGGACTCTAGCCCTGCCCACATCACAGACTTTTTCCTCCTGTCTTCCCAAGCAATCTCAGGTGGGGGGAAAATTTAAAGGGGAGGAGTCTACCACCCTATTGACCTCCCTCCACCCACCCCTAAAGACTGTTCCAGACTGTAAGGAGCACGTCTGGTATCCGCTTTTTGAGGCGGGGGGTTAGTGCCAGGAGCTGTGCTAGTGGGGTGTCACAGCTGCGGCCAGCCAGGCAGCAACCTCCAGCCCGGCCACCATCACCAGTCCTTCGGCATGCCAAACTGCAACCCCGAATCAAGGCCACCTCCGCCAAGCTCATGGCTAACCTCAGCCCAGGTGGGCCTGAAGACGCCATCCTCTCCAGCATCTGAACATGCTCTTCCAAGGCTAGCCTCGGAAGCTGCTGTTCCAAGGTTAGCACCTGAACCTGCTCCTCCAAGGCTAGCACCTGAACCTGCTCCTCCAAGGCTAGCACCTGAACCTGCTGCTCCAAGGCTAGCACCAGTCGCTGCTCCTTGGCAAGCACCAGTCGCTGCTCCTTGGCATGCACCAGTCGCTGCTCCTCGGCAAGCACCTGCCACTGCTCCTCGGCAAGCTCCTGCCGCCGCAGCTCCATGGCAAGCTCCTGCCGCCGCAGCTCCAAGGCAAGCTCCTGTCGCCGCAGCTCCAAGGCAAACACTTGTCGCTGCAGCTCCAGTTCCAATACCTGTGCCGAGGCAAGCTCCAGTTCCGGTTCCTGCTCCACGGCTGCTTCCTTCGTCTGCCGCTCAAGCTCCTGAGATGCCACCTTCCTCGGCTCCGGCGGGCGTTCCTACGGCGCCACCAATCTCCTCGTCGCCAGCGTCGTCCCCCCCGCAACCTCCGGCTGGCCGGCTGCAGAAGCAGCCATCAAATGCCTGTATGCAGCCCTCTGAAGGGCCAATTCATGGACGCCCCGGATGCAGACAGCAACGACGCCCACGAATTGGGCGTAAGACTCGTAGGCTGCTGAGGTTCTGGTGTCACTCACACCCACCTCCTTGTCGGCCACGGATATGGCCTTTCCGTGGTTGCCCGCCTCGCCAAGTGCAGCGGCGTTCTACACGTCGCCGCCACCTAACTCTCCCTCGCTGACTGCGGGGACACTTGGTCTGGCGACCCACCACCAAGTCCTCCCTCCACCCTCCACTCTTGATCCTGCATGTTTTTTGTTTTTTTTTATGGACATCTGGAATCTGTCCCTAAGGGGGAGGCCCTGTCATGATCATGTTTTGTCATTTTCTGTTAGTTTTGGACTCCCTTAGTTCCTGTTTGTGCACCTCTGGGTTTGTTTTAGTTTCCATGGGGATTAATTGTGATCACCTGCCTCTGGTTAGTGGTCGGCACGTCTACCTGTTGACGACCACTAATCAGAGAGCTATTTATTCACCTCTCTCCCCACACTCGTCCTGCCTTCATTATTTGCTACATGCAACAGCTACGTTGAGTAAATTTCTTGGCTCCTATGCTTCTTCATTCTAGCGCCAAGTCTCGCCTTGCGATCAGCATCCTTTCCTTTTGCTTGTAGTCTGTTTTTGCTATGTGTTTGATTTTTGAGGAATAAATCATGTACCTACCTGCACGCTTTCGTCTGAAGTTGTCCGTTTGCATCCCGGGGGAATGAACCTCCCAGCAAGCTGCGACCCTCCGCTGTGAAAAACGGCACAATTGTCATTCTCCAGCATAGCTCAGACGAATTTCCAATTCCTGTCTACAGCACAATACCTTCTGGGTAATATATTAGAATCGGAATCAACTTTATTGGCCAAGTATGTTTAACACACAAGGATTTTGATTTGGTAGATGATGTTGTTTTTGTTCAATGTAAGAAATAAGAAAAATGCAACAACTACGAGAGCGCAGTACCCTGACGGCCAACAGCAAACATTTCCTTCGTCAATTACATGTATTTATATATTTAAAGTTTATTTATCCAGGTAAAAACGGATTTTCATATGCAAGTATGATCTAAAGCAGAAGCATTGTTTGTTATGTTAAAGATGTTGAAGTGTGATGATAATCTCTCATTAGCTATGTGTGCACATGGACACATTTAATTGGATTAAAAGCCTTACCAAAATGAAAATGCTTCAAGTAAACACGCCATTTGGAAGATTCTAAACCAATCACACAAATTCAGATCAAAGCCAGGTGGTTTTAAGTCTTTCGGATTGTAGCACATGAAAAAACATCTTCCAAAATTTGGGCTACAATTATCCTTACTGCGCATGTCTTTGATGTCAGCTGTACTTTTGTGGTGGAGTGGGGACTAAATTGAATAGTCTAGGAATGAAGCGACTGTCATGCTGTTGTCTCCCCACATCCAACATGTACAAATGTAGGATAAGCAAAGCCACATCCCATATTTTTAATTGTTTGTTTAGAAATTAAATGTGAATTCAGGATTGATTATATCAGTTGAGTGAACAGTTCTCCACAATGATGACCAGCTGAAATAGCAAGAGGATGTAGTAGTGCTGTTTCACCACATGGGGGTGGGAGCGGCCAAATGGGCAACATTTCTGTGGAGCCCAGAGAAGAAGATAAGACTTCCTGCCGTTCATTGTGACCCATTTGGACCAACGTGGTGTGACAGAAATGTTAATGTGCTATTTCTGTTGTGACAGGTAAGCTGTTAATGGCTCTGTATGATACACACTTAGCAAGAGTAATGTGATAGTATGAAAGTTGTCCGTTTCTGCGCACTCCGTGTATGTTTGAAAAGTAGCGTCATTATGCTTGTAGCTAACTGAGGATGATGCAATACTAACCGGATATTGCTCCATGTTAAATAACTCAATGCTTAAATGTGGAGATACTGTGATAAGTTATGTGATTTATTTTGATTTGTTGATGTGATTAGAATGACCAATGGGTGGTTATTGTATTTTGTGTA
Source organism: Nerophis ophidion (assembly GCF_033978795.1). NCBI lineage: Eukaryota > Metazoa > Chordata > Actinopteri > Syngnathiformes > Syngnathidae > Nerophis > Nerophis ophidion. The sequence goes on from NC_084619.1 coordinate 45,957,727, forward strand.
TTGTTGCCGAGTCAAAACCGAAAGACCACACTTCCTGCCATTCATCGAAACACATTTGGACCATCACGGTGTGATGAAAATATTAATGTGCTATTTCTGTTGTTACAGAAATGAGAAATAAAGCAACACAACTTAATACACAGTGACCCCTGTTCATGTGTGCAACACAAATGTACAGTTATATACGTTTGACTTTGTTGCTCTAAAACGAGACAAGCAAAAACAAAAGAACGGTCTGGCGTGTCATTTGTCGATGTAACAGTAAAAGACGAGATCCAGTTGTCCTCTTAACAAGCTGTTTTATTCACGACATCACAGCTAAGTCAAAGTGCTAACTGCTATCCTCAAACACATACACCGAATGTCGTAACATAAAAGACGTGCTGCAACCCGTATAATCACAACATAAAAAGCACAGAACAGCTCTACTCCAAAAAGCAAAGCAATGCAAAAGTAGTGAACAGAAGGAAAAAATTATAATGAAAATATTAAGATAACATTGAACAAGCAGAAAAGCACAGTCATTTTTGATAACACTGGAAGTCACTGCTCAGTCAGCACCTTTAGTGAGCAAACTCGTCCAATAGATGGCCCCATAGCACAAAACAGTCGTTTTTCCGTTTATTTTAGGTTCTGCACAAGTCAAAGTAATGTTTTGCGATTAAGGGCTGATGCATGAAAATCCACATCTTAATCAGATAATTTTTTTCAGGGTCCATGTACACAGGAACATTGTGATCCGGATGATGATCAGATTAAATAAATGTCCATGTAGACGTAGCTAAAGTCTCATTTACCAACACAAATTAGCGCTATAGATTGCTCTCAACAGTTAAAAAAATGCTCTTAAATTACGGGGGTAAATGTGTTTCAGCATAACTGAATATTTAAGATGGACAAGCACTTTTCAAGTGTAAAACTGTCACTGTCACTTGCTCTGCTTCGCTGATGTAACTTCTGTTTTAATAAAGATTGGTACACATTTTATTAAGTTACAGTACCTGCTGCTGCTGCTACCTATGTGTTGGCGACATGGCAAAATACACAAAGCACGGAGTCATGATTACGCAATATGGCCAACCTAACAATTGGTGCCATCTTTGCTACTAAGAACGTGTGGGGCTGTGCCCGAAAGTTAGTTTTCCTGACAAAAATAAACAAAAATAATATCTCTAAATATAATTGTAAACATACTCCAGCACATAAACTTTCAAGAAAACATGCTTTTATTTTGTCAAAGTATAATGTTGCAGTCGTATTTGACGCACTATGTTGTGTTTAGTGACCAGCAAAAATACACAAAACTACCCCAAAAATAACTTACTACCCTAATTTTGCTTTGTACACAATTCTAACTGTTAAGAAATGCACCACATCATTAAATTCCAGTAATTTGGATTGAATAAATTAAGGTTTCAAATGCTCTTGATAGCCAACTTTATCTATTATTGTAGCTGATCTTTCTTTTTTGTAACATGGCAAGTGAATGACTGCACTTTTGTAGTTATTTCCCCATATTTCTGTACAATACTCAAATATGGTAACACTGGCTTGCAGTAGGGAATATCATTATTTGCTTTATTCATTATTGACATATTTCTAGCCATTTTTATGTTCTAATGTCCATGTCGTCTATCTGTATTTTTTGACTTTCTCTTCTGCTGCTATTGAATATCATTATTTTAGATTTACAAAAATTCAAGGATAGTTTTTGTGAAACCATGTCTTTAATTTATTCATGTTTTCTGTTATTTGTATTAGCTTCTGTGTGTTCTGCCCTAACAAAACATTGGCATTGTGTTGTGTTCTCACCTCGCATAAGACACTGTAATTGGTTTCTCTCCAGTGTTGATGGCAAACCTTCTCTTCCCTTAAGTGTCTCCTTTCCGTGTTGCTGGAAAGCAATGTCAAACTTTTGTCGTGAGTGGAGCTGCCCCATGCTGCACAATAGGGCTTTTTTACATGTTGAAACAAGCAGTAAAAATGGATGGAAAAACTAACACAGAAGCGTAACAAGCAGAGAGAGCATCAGTTCAACCTTGGGAGCAGTCATGGCACCCTGGAGTTACGTAGGTGCCTTTCTAAAACCGAGTGCGGACACTCTCTCTATACACAGATCTGATAGAGCAGAGGTAGGGAACCTATGGCTCGCGAGCTAGATGTGGCTCTTTTGATGACTGCATCTGGCTCTCAGATAAATCTTAGCTGACATTGCTTAACACGATAAGTAATGAATAATTCCGCTGGTAATCACAGTGCTAAAAATTACGTTCAAAACATAAAACATTGTCATGCATTTTAATCCATACACCCTTTTTATAGACAGAATCAGAATCAGAATCAGACATACTTTGTTAATCCCCGAGAGAAATTAAAATTCTACCACACTTGTTCAAAAAATCGCATGAATGATAAGAAGTATTTTATTTATTATCGGTTAGCCTTAGAATATCAATGTTATTAAAAAGAATAAGAGACTTATTTTGCTTTAAAAATGTTGGTCTTACTTAAAAATGCACACATTTAGTTGTATTCAGTGTTAAAAAATATTATATGGCTCCTACGGAAATACATTTTAAAATATTTGGCTTTCATGGCTCTCTCAGCCAAAAAGGTTCCCGTCCCCTGTGATAGTGCATAATTAACTGAATGTAAAGTATTTCACATTTTAAACTTTTAGTGATAAGAGAACAGGGTTAATGCACACTCGTTGAGCTTGTGGGCATGTTTCTATTTTTGGTCTTTTTGTAAAACGTTGTATTGGGAAACCTCAAGTTACAAACTAAATTGGTTCTGGAACAGGGTATTAATCAAAGTTTGTATAGTGAAGCATATTTCTCCACAACAAACATTGTAATTATGAATAAAGACTATAGTTATGGTGTCAGTTTATTTTGAACATGCATACGCTTACAATGTAATACATCACATATTTCCAAGGTTTTTTTTTATTACAGCATGTCTGAAAAGGAGTCTGAGAAAGCAGAGTTTATTTAATCCCACTCCTTTCCGTGTCATAGCAGTTATTTACATATTTGTTTGTACTCTTATTTGAAATATTACAGTGATTAATGAGTGATTAAATTAATGAGTAAATATTAAATGAAGTAATAGGACAATAAGTAAGTAAATATTTATTAAATACACAACAATCAAAGTTGTCATAAATAAATTATTAAGTAATGTATGGTTCGCACCATGAGATGATTTAAGTTATCTAATATTTTGGTGAGGTTCAAAATGTTTATCAAGATTCTTCTTTTTCCTACTTTGTAAACAGTCTGAATCATAATATACTTTGTTATAATTATTTGCTCAATGCATTCCATAATTTAATAACACATACTACAGAATTGTTATGGTAAGGTTCTTAAGTATTGTACGTGTGTGAAGCTCGCTGATTGTACAGCAATGTTTGCTAGTTCAAACCTTTTGGGCTCTGCGTTGCAGTTGTGAAATAATGATTTACAGGAGGCTTAAGTGATCTAATGGACACAGTTTACTTCCTAATGTGGTAAGAATGTGCACAAGTCAATACAATGAGGCTCCGTATAACACATTATGAAGAATAGTACATCAAACTAAATAAAGCCATTCATTTATATTGAACAGCACTCCCCTACTCACCTTGATCATGGCACTGGCGGCTGTAATGCCAGCCCAACCTATAATTAGCCCATGTCTGAGACGGAGTGCTATTGAACACTCACAACAAGTAGAATCAAATACATACCTCCCTGGTGAATTCCACTTTTTACTCAACACACACCAAGATTGCAATATATACAGAAAAAGAGATTAAAAAAAAGTGCCCATGAAGAACATTTAGGTTTTAATGTATTTACAATAATGTCTATGCAAATATAAGTCACATCTGTCTTATGCAACTGATGAGGTCAACATCCATCCATCCATCTTATTCCGCTTATCCGAGGTCGGGTCGCGGGGGCAGCAGCCTATGCAGGGAAGCCCAGACTTCCCTCTCCCCTGCCACTTTGTCTAGCTCTTCCCAGGGGATCCTAAGGCGTTCCCTGGCCAGCCGGGAGACATAGTCTTCCCAACGTGTCATGGGTCTTCCCCGTAGCCTCCTACCGGTTGGACGTGCCCTAAACACCTCCCTAGGGAGGTGTTCGGGTGGCATCCTGACCAGATGCCCGAGCCACCTTATCTGGCTCCTCTCGATGTGGAGGAGCAGTGGCTTCACTTTGAGCTCCTCTCGGATGACAGAGCTTCTCACCCTATCTCTAAGGGAAAGCCCCGCCACCCGGCACGGGAAACTAATTTTGGCTGCTTCTACCTGTGATCTTATCCTTTCGGTCATGACCCAAAGCTAATGACAATAGGTGAGGATGGGAACGTAGATCGACCGGTAAATTAAGAGCTTTGCCTTCCGGCTCAGCTCCTTCTTCACCACAACGGATCGGTACAACGTCCGCATTACTGAAGACGCCGCACCGATCCGCCTGTTGATCTCACGATCCACTCTTCCCCCACTCGTGAACAAGACTCCTAGGTACCTGAACTCCTCCACTTGGGGCAGGGTCTCCTCCCCAACCCGGAGATGGCACTCCACCCTTTTCCGGGCGAGAACCATGGACTAGGACTTAGAGATGCTGATTCTCATTCTGGTCGCTTCACACTCGGCTGCGAACCGATCCAGTTTGAGCTGAAGATCCCGGCCAGATGAAGCCATCAGGACCACATCATCTGCAAAAAGCAGAGACCTTATCCCGCGGCCACCAAACCCGAACCACTCAACGCTTTGACTGCGCCTAGAAATTCTGTCTATAGAAGTTATGAACAGAATCGGTGACAAAGGGCAGCCTTGGCGGAGTCCAACCCTCACTGGAAACATGTCCGACTTACTGCCGGAAATGCGGACCAAGCTCTGACACTGATCATACCGCCACGATAAGACAGTCCGATACCCCATACTCTCTGAGCAGTCCCCACAGGACTTCCCGAGGGACACGGTCAAATGCCTTCTCCAAGTCCACAAAGCACATGTAGACTGGTTGGGCATACTCCCATGCACCCTCAAGAACCCTGCCGAGAGTATAGAGCTGGTCCACAGTTCCACAACCAGGATAAAAGCCACACTGTTCGCTTGAATCAGAGGTTCGACTATCCGGCGTAGCCTCCTCTCCAGTAGACCTGAATAAACCTTACCGGGAAAGCTGAGGAGTTTGATCCCACGATAGTTGGAACACAACCTCCGGTCCCCCTTCTTAAAGAGAGGAACTACCACCCCGGTCTGCCAATCCAGAGGTACCACCCACCAATGTCTACGCGATGCTGCAGAGTCTTGTCAACCAAGACAGCCCCACAGCATTCAGAGCCTTAAGGAACTCCGGGCGGATCTCATCAACCCCACGGGGCCTTGCCGCCGAGGAGCTTTTTAACTACCTCACCAACCACAGCCCCAAAAATAGGAGAGCCCACCACAGATTCCCCAGGCACCGCTTCATCATAGGAAGACGTGTTAGTGGGATTGAGGAGGTCTTCGAAGTATTCTCTCCACCGATCCACAACATCCGCAGTCGAAGTCAGCAGAACACCATCCTCACCATACACGGTGTTGACAGTGCACTGCTTCCCCTTCCTGAGGCGGCGGATGGTGGTCCAGAATCACTTCGAAGCCGTCGGAAGTCGTTTTCCATGGCTTCCCTGAACTCCTCCCATGTCCGAGTTTTTGCCTCCACGACCGCTAAAGCTGCACACCGCTTGGCCCGTCGGTACCCGTCTACTGCCTCCGGAGTCCTATGAGCCAAAAGAACCCGATAGGACTCCTCCTTCAGCTTGACGGCATCCCTCACTGCTGGTGTCCACCAACGGGTTCTGGGATTACCGTCACGACAGGCACCAACAACGTTGCGTCCACAGCTCCAATGGGTTCTGGGATTACCGTCACGACAGGCACCAACAACGTTGCGTCCACAGCTCCAATCAGCCGCCTTGACAATAGAGGTGCGGAACGTGGTCCACTTGGACTCAATGTCCCGCACCTCCCTTGTGACATGTTCAAAAGTCTTCCGGAGGTGGGAATTGAAACTCTCTCTGACAACAGACGTTCCCAGTAGACTCTCACAATGCGTTTGGGCCTGCCAGGTCTGTCTCTCCTCCCCCACCATCGCAGCCAATTCACTACCAGGTGGTGATTGGTAGAAAGCTCTTCCCTTTTCTTCACCTGAGTGTCCAAAACATGAGGCTGCAAATCCGATGACACACCTACAAAGTCGATCATGGAACTGCGGCCTAGGGTGTCCTGGTGCCAAGTGCACATATGGACACCCTTATGTTTGAACATGGTGTTTGTTATGGACAAACTGTGACGAGCACAAAAGTCCAATAACAAAACACCACTCGGGTTTAGATCCAGGCGGCCATTCTTCCCAATTACGCCTCTCCAGGTTTCACTGTCATTGCCAACATGAGCGTTGAAGTCCCCCAGTAGGACAGGGGAATCACCCGGGCGAGCACTTTCTAGTACTTTCTCGAGTGTACCCAAAAAGGGTGGGTACGCTGAACTGCTGTTTGGCGCGTAAGCACAGACAACAGTCAGGACCCGTCCCCCCACCCGCAGGTGGAGGGAAGCAACCCTCTCGTCCACTGGGTTGAACTCCAACGTGCAGGCTATGAGCCGGGGGGGCAACGAGAATTGCCACCGCAGCCTGTCGCCTCTCACTGCCGGCAACGCCAGAGTGGAAGAGAGTCCAGTCCCTCTCGAGAGAACTGGTTCCAGAACCTTTGCTGTGCGTCGAGGTGAGTCAGACTATATCCAGCCGGAAATTCTAAACTTCGCGCACTAGCTCAGGCTCCTTCCCCCCCCTAAAAGGTAATGTTGTGATGTTCCACGCCCCAAGAGCTAACTTATGTAGCCGAGGATCGGACGGCCAAGTACCCTGCCTTTGGCTGCCGTCCAGCTCACAATGCACCCGACCTCTATGGCCCCTCCTATGAATGGTGAGCCCATTGGAGGGATGACCCACGTTGCCTCTTCTGGAATAGGCCACCAGGCGCTCGCCATCGTTCCCCAACTCCGGGCCTGGCTCCAGAGCGGGGCCCCGTTGACCCGCGTCCAGGCGAGGGAAATCTGAGTCCATTATGTTGTAATTCCGTAGAAGTCTTTGAGCTGCTCTTTGTCGGATCCCTAACCTAGGACCTGTTTGTCTTGGGAGACCCTACCAGGGGGCATAAAGCCCCCCGGACAACATAGCTCCTAGGATCATTGGGACACGCCAACTCCTCTACCACAGTAAGGTGGCAGCTCAGAGAGGAGTGATGATGAGGTCACATTTGACAAAATTACAATTCTAACACTTAGTCTTACAACCATTCCAAAAACAATTGGTATGGGGAAAGGTTAGCCAAAGCTTGCCTCTACTGACAGGGAACACAAATAGGCCTATTACACATTACATGATGCATATTACTCATGACTGTAAAATCCCCCCAAAAAAGAAAGTAATACAAGCGATACAATGAAGAATAACCCTCACCTGAAAAGTGCATGAAAGGAATGAAAAAACAGTGACAACCAAGTATAAAACAATAAAAAATGTAGGATACAATGGTCGTATGTTGATGGTTAAACTATCAATCTGGTAGCGGGTTTCAACAAATGTCCTGCTTTAGACCTTATATTGTCTCTAACGTCCATGTCAGCAAGACCAGCAAAAGGACTACAGTCATCAAGAGCAGTATCAAGTAGAATCAAGTTGTCAGTGGATGGGCATGAAATTTGCGACCCATCATCAACCACAAGTGCACAGTCAGTTTGTGCACACTCTTTACTAATCACAGACTGGTAAGCTGCCAAACACCTAGAAATTCCCTTCTGAAACTGAAGCGTCAGACGGCACAGAAGCCCTGTCACACTGCTTAGCAACATCTACTCCCGCCAGCTGGTCAGCAGATTCTGAATCTTCTCAGCCAAAGGTGTCAAAGGGAAGAGAAGACACCCATGCCCTCATCCTGTACTCCACAGACTCCGCAGTAAACTCGCTGACCACACCCTTGCTCTTCGAGGTTGACACAAAGGATGTAACAACTTCTTCCGCAGGAGCGTCTTCAGAGAGGGGAGTAAGTTCACTGGCATAATAAAGTTGCGATGCACTACTTTCTCCCGACCAATGGAAGTGTGCTGGATCTTAAAAGTCTGGCTCTCTTTATTCAGACCGACCACCAAATAGATGGTTCTCCTCCAACGGTCCGCCAACTTTATATTTCAATGCTCCCCTTTGTTGGTCAGCAACATTCTGTCTCCCACAACCACTGGTGCTCCACATATTTGTCAGTTGTACAAGTCAGTGTGTCGCTCCAACTGTTCGGAGGCCACAGTCTCTGCAATTTTCATGGCTTCCGAAAAGTCTTTCCGCAAAGACACAGCATATTGATCATATTTTGCCTCTTCTGACCCACCCAGGACAGAGTCAAAGATGATGTCAACGAAGACTCTTGGCACTCTGCCAAACATGAGCAAGAATGGGGCAAAGCAGGTTGTTTCATGGACTGTAGTTGTCGATGAACATCAGGGACATCAATGAATTGACTAACATGGACCCCGACTTAAACAAGTTGAAAAACGTATTCGGGTGTTACCATTTAGTGGTCAATTGTAAGGAAAATGTACTGTGCAATCTACTAAGAAAAGTTTAAATCAATCAATCAATCAACACTTCCAGCCATCACTCTCGGAGGAAGAGCCCAAATTATGTTTCCCGAAGTCCTGTTCATCATTTCTCATGAGCTTTTCCCCTTTGGATGTTAAGGTGTTTTGTGATTTCTGAACACCAGCCACGCTCAACAGCGCCGCAATCAAAGAGCTCTCAAAATTGTAACTGAGCTACTGTGTTGAACAATTTCCCTTGTGGATCAATAAAGTTTGTCTAAGTCTAAGTGTAAGTCTATCTGCACTCTTCCATCCAGTCCTCAGCCACTATATTTCTCTGCAATTGCTTTTGCTTCTTCTTACTTCCAAGAGGATGCTTGTTGGCGGTTGTGAGGCAGAAGAGTGGCTTGGCAATCGCTTAACAATTTTCATTATGATAGAACACCACCATTCCAATAGACATCCTGATTCTCTGCTGTGAGGGAACGTCCGTCCTTGGGTCCATGCGGTCAGACTCAGTCATTGAGGTGTTGGCCACAGCATTGACGGTATCCGTTCAAATGCCATTAGCATCGACAACTTGACCCAGAAACCTGACTAACATGCACAGAAAATGGAATTTCTTCTGGACAAGTTTAAGACAGTGCACTTTAAGACGTTCAGACACCATGCTTATCCTCCTTAGCACCAGCTCTTCATTTTGGGCAAAACACTAAAACATAATCCAAATAACAGCATATTAAGGAATTTTTAGTGCCCATATACACTTAGCATAATTTTTAATGAATGTTGTGGGGCTATAGGACAGACCTTAAAGCATTCAATTGTACTCATACAATCCAGAAGGGAATGTAATTGCAGTGTACTTTTTATCATACAGATGTATTTTAACGTTGTAGTAACCCGAGGTGAGGTCCATTTCTAAAAAAACATAAGCGTTACCACCTAAGGCGACCAGAGTATCAGCTGGGTGGAGGAGGGAATGAGCGTCTTTTACAGTGCGCGCGTTGAGCCAGTGGAAGTCATTACAGACCCTCACGTCAGCAAACTTGTTCCAGACTAACATCCGCTCTTCCATATGTCCAAAGTCCGCCTCATTTACCAGTACTGTGTTGGTGGTATGAAGTTGCATCCACTACACGGATTCAATGAATAAATCCTACAGCTCAGTCACAATCCAACTTGTCCCTGGAGAAGATGGTCTCATATACTGCAATTAAGTCTTTGCAAGTCAAGGAAATGTCAATGTCAGAAAGACCCATGTCGGGTAAAATTGAGTGAGGAGTGTCAGTTGTGTGTGGCTCCCCTGTGCTTATACTGTGAATGTCATGGTCAATGAGTGGGTCAACTTCTGTCATCTGCACATTTTGCTGAACGCTTAACTGAGAGGTACGACATGCTCAGGACCGTCGAAACGTTCAAGGGCCGCACGTGAATATGCATCAGCTATGTTCGCATTTCACCTCGAGGTAACTGGCTTGCCTGTTTAATTAATTACTTTAATTGGCTGCCATTTGTCTTCTGCCAGCAACGCTACTGTACTCCCCACCGAAACTAATCTTGTTCTTGAATTAAGAGTTGCAGGACCCAACATCACTGCGCTTCCAGCCGCATCCCACTTTGTTGTTGTATCTTGCCCCTGACTAAATGTTCAGTCATCGACTCCAAGGTGACATAATTTCTCAACCCCATCCTTTTCAGGAACATCGTCCAAATATATTTTCCTCTTCAGCCAACAAACTCAACAATTCTCTCTGCAGGGCATTGTCATATTCATTTCGAGTGGGGCTGTGGTCACAAAGATCTCTCTCCGACGAACCAGGAACCTTAGTAGATTTCTGCCAATGATAATATTATCACTCTGATCCTTAACTACCAGCATCGGCACAATCACCTTGCATCCAAAGGCATCCACTTCCAGATCGCACACATTAGCAGGTATAGTCTTCATGCCTCCACATCCTATTAAGACAACATTAGTTCATTCCAGGACCGTGCCCACTATCAAATTTTGCTCCAGCTACTGAGTAGTAGAACTGAGCGCGCTAGCCATTGAGCCGCAGTGTAGCATTACTTTGACAGACACTTTACCAGCCGAAGTAACATTTACCTAAAACAGTTTGTCACGTGCAGAGGTGGGTAGAGTAGCCAGAAATTGTACTCAAGTAAGAGTACAGTTACTTTAGAGATTTATTACTCAAGTAAAAGTAAGGAGTAGTCACCCAAATATTTCCTTGAGTAAAAGTAAAAAGTATGTTGTGAAAAAACTACTCAAGTACTGAGTAACTGATGAGTAACCTGATTACGGCAAAAAATAACGCACAAAAACATAAAAATAGCAATGAACAAATTCAGAGCCAGGAATATCTCTTAAGCAACTAAAACAATATTATATATTAAATAATAGTACATTAAAATAAAATGAAAAAAATGGCACATTGAGCCACAATAACTTAACAGCACCATAGCCTCAGTAGGCATTCATTGATTAGTAGACATGTATTAGTAGATTGCACAGTACAGTACATATTCCGTACAATTGACCACTAAATGGTAACACCCCAATAAGTTTTTCAACGTTTATCAATTACTTAGTGAATGACCAAGTCGAGGTGATCTACCTCATATATACATACACACACACACACACATCATATACATACACACACATATCATACATATACACACAAATCATTTATACACACACATATCATACATACACACACAAATCATTTATACACACACATATCATATATTAGATTAGATTAGATTAGATAGTACTTTATTTATTCCGTCAGGAGAGTTCCTTCAGGAAAATTACAATTTTCAGCACAATCCCATTCAAGATCAGACAAACATTACAGGGAGACAGAACAGGATCGCTGACGGGTCTGCCGGCTTCCAGCGCCCCTTACAAAAAAGATGACATACAGGTAAACAAGGGGGGGGAAATAGAAGATTAAAATAAAATTAAAAAAAATAAAAATGAAAAATCGGTCTTAGCCTAGGCCCTGGAGTGGGGGTGCAGACTGAGGCCAAGGGAAAAGAACAATTCATAGCCATAGTACACATCCCTCTTCCATGTGTGTAAGAGGGAAACATCAAACATCAAAGAACACAAAGGACATTAAAGACATTAAAGCAGCAGATACAACCAGACACTTTTACATACAGCTATGAATAAAAAGTAAAAGAAACATATCCACTGTGGTGGCCTCTGCGGTGTTCCACGCCATCGTCCGCTGGGGAGGAGGGAGCATGGCCAGAGACAGAAGCAGATCCAAAAAGCAACCAAGACAGCCGACTCCACTCTCGGCCAGTGTCCAGTCCGCATGGATGAGCGAGGATACGTCCAAGGTGACTGAGGTGTCCGACACCTGCTCACCCAGCCTCTCCGTCCCAGCGCTCAGTGCTAGCTCCGCAGCCCTGTCCCCTCATCCGCATGTCCTCCAGTCCCTCCAAACAGACTCTGGTGTAGCAGACACCCAGCAGCTGGTCTCCATGGCCAAAAGGCTCCCGGGAGGCAGATCCAGAAGTCCACAAAAAAAGCACCACAGAGGTCACGAAAGTGGCACCCCTTGTCACACAGTCCCAAAGGGTCCCGGACCAAAATGCAAAAAAATATAATAACACATGAAAACAAGAGGGAAACACAAAAGGATGATACAAGAGCACAGAGCTCCTGCCTACAGCAGCCACTACAGCAGCGCCATCTTGGAAAAAAAAAAAAATATATATATATATATATATACATTTATATATACAGTATATAATTTATATTTATTTATTTTTGCCGTTTTTGTTCACATGTTAAAGGTGTTTTAATGAATATACATACATGTTTAACTTATAGATTCCTATCTTTCATGAAGACAAGAATATAAGTTGGTGTATTACCTGATTCTGATGACTTGCAATGATTGGAATCAGACGTTCACGTTTTCAAATGGAGGAGAAAAAAAGTTCCTCTTTTCTGTCTAATACCACATGAAAGTCGTTGGTTTTTGGCATCTTATTTGTCCAGCTTCCATATTCGTTTTTATAAACTTTACAATAAAGACATTGGCAGCAAACTCCGTAGTTTGCTAGCTTGTTTGCGCTGGCTTTCGGAGACTCTTATTTTGTTAGCGCAGGCGCGATGGAGCGGCACTTTTATTGTGAAGACAGGAACTGTGCGATCAGTCTTTAGGCTTTTGACGGGAAGTACGGTTGAAATAAAAAGTGTCTTTTTTCCTTTACACTTTTGATTGATTGATTGAAACGTGTATTAGTAGATTGCACAGTACAGTACATATTCCGTACAATTGACCACTAAATGGTAACACCCCAATAAGTTTTTTAACTTGTTTAAGTCGGGTCATGTGACCGCCTGGCTCTGTTTGATTGGTCCAACGTCACCGGTGACTGCATGTGATTGGTGAAACGCAGGCATGCGTAGATCCTACTTTGAAGCTCTGTCATTAACCAAAACAAACATTAATAGATCGATAAAAAAAAAGTAGCGAGTAGCGAGCTGAATGTAGATAAATGGAACGGAGTAAAAGTAGCGTTTCTTCTCTATAAATATACTCAAGTAAAAGTAAAAGTGCGTTGCTTAAAAACTACTCGTAGAAGAACAATTCATCCCAAAAGTTACTCAAGTAAATGTAACGGAGTAAATGTAGCGAGTTACTACCCACCTCTGGTCATGTGGTTTCAATCGTTGAATGTTTTGTAAGACCTGTCTGTGTCCCCGTTCCCTCACACTCAGGTAGACTGACTCTAAATCATCAACTATATTATTTGCAGAATCTGGGGGATAACACTCAGACCTTGCACTTGCCCCTTCAACATGCAGGCCGACTAGTTGTCCGCTTATTGCACCACAGGTTTAGGCCTTAGCATTCAGGGTGTTAGGACACTCAGCATGTGCACTTTTAGGAACAAGTCTGACAAAGCACAGATGATTTGCTCTGCAATGGGCATGAGTGTTGTGCCCTGTATCCCCACAAATGCGTAGGTAATTTGCACCCTCACTACAGCAGTCTGACTTGATTGGAGTGCACTAAATGCCCATTAAACTTCTCTGACTGTTGTGGCTGTTGCATGTGATCCAGCATGGCTATGATCCGACCAAGCCGGTCAGGGGACCCCTCATCCTGTTGTTTAGTAGCTGTAGCACCAGCAATCATTAACTGTGGCATAAGCTCACTTTCCGACACAACATGATAAACTCGGGGTTCACATCCTGCAGCTGTGATGTTATGGTTGCGGCCCACCTCAGTTTAAATGACAGTCGTTGGTCTCAGTTGTGCTCCACAAGCGTCTAATGAACACCAGCAGCTGGGTGGACAGGTACTTTTCAGAGGGTGGATAGTACCGAAAATGATTCATTACTATAGCGGTACTATACTAATACCGGTATACCGTACAACCCTAGTACAGATACATTGATTTTAATATTCTGATCAGTGACAGAGCCTGACGTGTCCAGGAATACACCTAGCAGGGCTGGTCAAACTGATTCTTTTTGCCTTTATTTTTGTTTGTGCCAACAGAGTTTTATAATATCCACAAAGTTACATGGAGGCAACTGGATTATTGTTTGTTGAGGACGTTTCAGAAGAGTCCAGTTGCATTGTTTAAACCTTTGTGGATTATATGACCTGATGACTGACAATCTACACATACACATTATATTTGACTCCAACCAGAATTTCAACAGATGCACAGGTTTTGGAATAATTCAAGTATATGCCAAATTAATTGTTCAATCATGAAGTTGTAGTGCAAAATAACAAAAATAACTATGAAATGTTTATTTTTTACTAAAATAGAAATATTCTATTTAACTTGCCATAATAAAAGTAAACACCTTTCTTGAGAGACATCTGTAGTGCTTAACTTTAAAGCGTATACATTCAGTGTTCAACTTTATGATAGAGCATGTGTCTAACTTTCATAAGTATAAAAACTACTTCGACAAATAACGAAGAGCTGATCAAATATGTTAGAATTATTTATATGATTGTTTACATTTCGGGGACCACTGTAGAACAGGGGTTAGTGCGTGTGCCTCTCAATTAGAATGTCCTGGGTTTGATCCACAGGCTCAGGTCTTACTGTGTGGAGTTTGCATGTGCTCCGGCTTCTCCCCACCTTCATAGACATGCACCTGGGGATAGATCGATTGGCAACACCAAATCGTCCCTAGTGTGTGAATGTGAGTGTGAACGTTGTCTGTCTATCTGTGTTGGCCCAGCGTGCTGGCCCTTGTCCAGTCTGTACCCCGCCTTCTGCTTGAATTCAGCAGGGATCGGCTACAGCCACCCCCGCAATCCCGAGAGGGACAAGCGGTAGGACATGGATGGATGATGTCTACATTTCTGCTTTTTTTTTTTTTTTTTACAAAACACTTTAGCACTGGTGTCCTTGTTTTTATGATACTAAATATTAACTAATATAAAATATTAAATAGAAACATTAAACACTTATACAAGTAGTAAAAGTTGAAGCAAATATTATTTAACCCTTTGGCGAGTTACTGTATCACCAACTACTTGTTGGAGATCTTTATAGTGTCACTATCATAAAACTGGTTACATTATATTTAATTTAAGAACTTAGATAAACAATGAGTGTTTTGTGTTTTGACAACAAAAGAGCAGTGTTGTTAACTAGTAGAGTAGCTATGCTAGCACATACCGTTAAGGCATGAAAGCCACATGTAGCTTCCTCGTCGGACAAAAAGTATCATCAAACTTTCCTAATTCCTTGCATTTGGAAAGTCACATTTCGAGTCCCGGTTGCCAGAAATTCGGCAGTTAACGCTAGCTAACTAGCAGCCGTTGAGCTGAGGCAGAGTGACTGACATTTAAGGCAAAGCTAATTCCCAGATGGCAGAAAAGTTGGTCTGCAATGAGTTTGACAGGTGTGCGATCAGGCACTCTGGCATTGATAAATAAGAACGGTCTTCCATTTGTTCACGTTGCTTTAATAAATTATAGCAGTGAAATACAATAACAAAAGATGTTATCAACGTTTTCCTAAGTGCCGTCTGGCATAACTTCAACACGTCATCCACTTCCTGTTTGCGTGTGTGTCACAATAATAGTACCGTGGTGCAACATTCTCTATCTCCCCCCGAGCC
Organism: Nerophis ophidion; assembly: GCF_033978795.1. Classification (NCBI taxonomy): domain Eukaryota; kingdom Metazoa; phylum Chordata; class Actinopteri; order Syngnathiformes; family Syngnathidae; genus Nerophis; species Nerophis ophidion. The sequence continues at coordinate 45,973,467 of NC_084619.1, forward strand.
TTTAACATATGTAAACCAAGGCTGAAAAGTAATAATAAGCAGAAATGATGTGATAATCATTAATGAGAACATAACAAATTGTGATGAGGAACATAGAACTAAAATTCACCACCCATAAACCCCTTAAATGCTACCCGATCTCATAGTCTTTATGCCAGGCAGGCGCGCCGGGCTTCCTGGTGGACCGGCGCAGGCCTACGGCTGATGGTGTAGCGGGCGACTGGGGAGAGGCAGTCGATGGGGCCGCAGGAGCAGGCGACGGCCTGGCGGGGGTACTGCGATTTGGGGTTGCAGGCGTGGTGGACCTCTCAGTGAGTTGGGAAGGGTCCATGGGAGGCCGGGCAGGTGGCAGGGTGGGCCGTGATGACATAGGGGGTTTCGACACCTTTGCAGGTACCGCCAAACTACTCAGGGGGTCAGGCAGCAGAGGCAGTGCAACAGGCGGCGGGGTGCCAGTATGGGTTGCCAGGTCGTCATGAATGGATCGGGGGGTGGGCAGTTCATCGTGGACAGGAAGGAACTTGCGCAGGAATCTCCGGTTCCGAGGGGAGACCCTGCCCGACCCATCAATCTTGACGACATACTGGTCATGCTGGCGCACCTCGACGCGGCCAGTCCTGTCCCACTTGTTGGGATGAGGCCCTGTCTGGTTCTGCACGCGTACGTGATCCCTCACTTTGAGGGGTGGCAGGCGCTTAGTGTGCTCCGCCCAACTGTCGGATGTATGGATGTGGCGTTTGCGGAGGGCCTCCTCTCTCAGCGTCAGTGTCTAACGCCATGATGCATGGGGCCTGTACCTCCCGGGCGGGATCGGGATGAAGTCCCGTATGGGTCGGCCAAAGATGCACATCGCAGGGGAGAGCTTTGTGACAGGTAGTGTAGTATCGCCCTCTGCACAGAGTCAGTGTCCAGCTCCCCCTTCGGGCCAGTGTTGTCCGTGATCAGCCGCTTCATAGTCTTAACTCCGATTTCCGCGCGGCAGTTGCTGTGGGGGAAGGCTACAGACGAAAGGCGGTGGTACACGCCCCATCTGCATAGAAAGGATCTGGTGTCGGCAGAGGTGAATTCCGGTCCACCGTCAGATGCTAGCTCCTCAGGTGTCCCATACGTGGCAAAGGCTCGGCGCAGGTGGCATGTGAGGTCTGCTGCGCCGCCAGTCGACCTGGATATGAGTGGCCAGTTGGAGTAACGGTCCACGATTACTAGGTAGTGTACACCCCTATGGACGAAGAAGTCTGCGCATATAGCTTGGAAGGGGTACACAGGTAAAATGGGGGGGAATTAGTGGCGCCACAGGCTGAGAAGGTGCCATACGGTCGCAGTGTTCACAGTTAGCCCGGGTTGTGAGGATGTCGGCCGTCATACCTGGCCAGAACATAGACGATTCCGCACTGGCAGTCATCACGGAGACGCCCTGGTGAGCGGCGTGTAGGGCGTCGAGTACTTCGTCGCGGAGGGAGGGTGGTATCACTACTCTGTCCCCGTACAGCACTACTCCGTCCATCGACGTGATGTCCTCGTGGTACTGGTAGAAGCCGCGGATCGCTGTGGGCATCTCTGTCCTGGACTCCGGGAAGCCGTCCATCGCTATCTCCTCCAGCGCGCGTCATCGCTGCTGGTAGCCTCTCTGACGCGGTCCCATGTCACGGACCGTAGTGACTCGAGTCCTGCAGCGCACCAGGTCAGGTCGCCACTCTCGTCATCACCGTTGTCATCCTCATCGCCATTGTCTGCAGTCCCTGTCTGCCGTATGAGGGACAGGATGTCAGTGTGTGTGCTGGGTGGAAGGTGGCCCATCATGGCGACACTGTCGTCCGGCAAGACCATGGGTGATGGGTTCCGAGTGCCAACTGGTCTGCGTGACATCGCGTCAGAGGCTCTGTTCTTCATGCCTGGTATATGTATCATGCGGAAGCGGTAACGCAGGGTCTTTTCCTTGAGGTTCCTGAGGCGGGGGTTGGGTATTTCGTCCATTGCCCTGCCGCCAAGGAGTTTGAGGAGGGGCTTATGGTCCACAGCTATGATGAGGTCTTTGCAGCCCAGCACAAAGTATCGTGATTTATCCAAGGCGTCGGCGACTGCCAGTGCCTCGCCTTCTATGGGAGCGTATCTGGACTCAGCTGCGTGGGTAAATTGGCTGCCAACCAGGGTCACCTTCCAGCCATCAGTGCAGCAGAAGGGTTTGACTGGGAGGCATAAACAATGCTTTTGGAATAACCAGAAGCCGACCTCTTCCTTTGACCAGTCCGTCGCAAGGCATGTGGGTTTGGATTTGTCAAAGATGCGGACGCCTCGCTCGATCTCCTGGACGATCGTCGCCTTGGACTCGCGGAAGACCTCCTCCAGCTCCGGGGACCACTCGAAGCGCACGCCATGTTGCAGGAGCTTCCGGAACGGTTGCATGCGCTCGGCCATACTGAAGGCATAAGCCACCTGGTTGACAAGGCCGAACCATGACCTGACGTCGGTGATGTTTCGTGGCCGGGTAAAGTCTCTGATTGCGTCCAGGTAACGACTGCATGGCCGTACGTCGGTCATGGTGATGGTGAAGCCGGCAAAGTCCACTGTGGGAGAGGCGAAGACGAACTTCTCAGGGTTGAGGATGATGCCATTCCTGCCGCAGACGTCGACCCATCGCACGGCCTGGAAGTAGGCTTTTTCAATGTCGTCAGCTCACAGTAACGTGTCGTCCACACACTTGGTCTTGTTACCAACGTCTGTGACTACCTCGTCATATCGCCGTGAGTAGCCGTCTCCTGACGCTATGTATCCCTGCTGGGGCTGAGAGGTATCGGTACCTCCCCCATGGGGTGATGAACGTTGTCTTGTGGCGATCATCCTCGTGTAGTGGGACGCTGTGGTAGCCATTCCAGGCGTCGAATACAGTTTTGTGCATGCCACTGGGCACCTGCCTCGCCTGGTGGAAGGGGTCTGTGTGTGGTGGGTTTCACGAACAGCATGTTTGTTCAGGGCTTGGAAGTCAACTGTGCACCGTGGCTTGCCGTTCTTTTTTGCACATATTACTATGCGGTGACACCACGTTACCGGTGTGCCAACCGGCACCTCCTCCAGTACGCCGAGACGAACGTCTTTTGTCGAGGCCAGCCTTCACCTCGCTCTGCCAGTGTATGGCTACTGGGATGGGTGTGTGGTGGGCCACTGGCGTTGCCTCGTTATCGAGCATGAGGCAAAGTGGTGGGCCAGACAACCTGGGCAGGGGCTGGTGAGGGCATGTGTTAAACGTACTCTGAGCATACAGCTTCAGGAGGTGCGCCCGTAGGGCCTCCCTGTTGGCCTCTGTAGCTGGCATGGGGAGCGTAGTAGTAACTGCCCCCGAGGCTCTGCGCGTCGGGGGCAGTTACATGGCTCCGAAGTCGCCAGGTTGACCTCACCCAGTGTTGGGAACTTGTCAGATATCATGCCGAGATCCACGCAGGCTGTGCGAGACAGAAATATGCGGTCTGAGGTGTCAGTCACATATGCGATCTGGCGCGTTTCCAGCCTCCGGGCGTCGCTGCTGCTGCCGGCGAATCTTATGATGGCGGCCCCAAGGATGCGTATACCTTCATTGTTCGCGGCTCTTATGGTCATTGATGCAGGGATGAGGTCGTCTGTGCTCAGACCTAGTTGCTGGGCGACCTTGACGCCGATCAGACAGCTCTGGCACCCTGTGTCAGCCATGGCGGGTAGGGTTACAGCGCGGGTGTGCTTTTGAAGGTCGAGTCCCAGCGCTTTGTAATCTTCACGCTTGATGGCGAGGGTGAGGCGGATGTATGGCTGTGGGTTAGATGGGCGTTTCGTCCACTTGTCGCACATATCATCATAAAGGTGGTGGGCCAAGGGCAGTGTGCAGATCTTGTCGTTGGCGCTGTCCATTGTGAGTGTGCACAGTTCTACGTGCGCTGCTGTCTGTTGTTCCTCGCGCGCCCCATCAGCCTCTTCTGGTGGGGGTCTGGATGGGCGGCCGCCCAGACAGACTCTGTCGAGGTGATTTTGACGATTGCATTTCTTGCACGTCTTGCCATATGCAGGGCATTCAGCGCGCCGGACGCGCCACTGCGGTGTCTTGCCATGACCTGTTTCACCACAATAGACACAGGGCTCCTCAGGTTTCGTTTTAGTTTTTTCTGCCCTTTGGCCCCCTTTGCTGCGGACGTCTTACTGTTTCCCTCGCCGATATGAACTGCTGATCGAGTCTGTATTTTGGGTGTCAAGCAGGCGTGAGGCTGAGCGCTTCCCTGATTCTTTAGCTTCAATGTACTCTACCGTGTCTTTTAATGGCATATTTTGATTTTACTTGCCCAATAAATCCAGCTGTATCTCTTGGTCTGCTATGCCCCGAGCGATCACAGCACGCAGTATTTCCTCTGTGAAATCATTCATTTGGCCACAGTCCTCTTTTGTGCATTTCATTTCGTATTTGCATGTGCCAGCCTGCCCCTTTAAACGAGCGTGGAATGAGCTGATGGGCTCCTCGTGTCCCTGCCGCATGTTGGATAGTGCCACCCTGGCCACCATGATGTTTTCTGCACGGACGGCGAGTGCTTTCATAGCCTAAAGAACATCCTTTTCATCACTATCCATGAGGCTTTTGCCAGCTGCGCGAGTGAGGTCTTTTCTTAGCTCCTCCTCGCAGCACTGGAGTAGCTGCGTGACTACGTCAGAACCGGTTAATTTGGTTCCTCTTTTGTATTCGTCCCAGCGGGTTAAGAAATATGACCACGTCTCGGCCGTTCCCGCCAACGCGATGGAGGGTCGCTTGAGCTTCTCTACCTTAGCATTCACGTGTGGCTCCCTGGGGGCTGCAGTGTGTGTGGTCGCATGGATGTTCAGCATCGCCGCCACCACTGCCGCCTCTTCGTGCCGAGTCGTGTATTCACAGTTTGCGATAGGGCAACGTACCTCCAGTGTTGGTTTTACTGGTTTGCGTTTCACCTTCTTTGTTTTGATGACTCACTCACTCTTCTGTCAATGGCGTGAGTGCATTCGCCGCTCGCTCATGCGTTGTTTGCATTCCGATGTCGGCAAACTCCGTTTGATAAAGTCCATATGTTTTGTTATAAATAAGAACGGTCTTCCATTTGTTCATGTTGCTTTAATAAATTATAGCAGTGAAATACAATAACAAAACATGTTAACGTATTTCTAAGTGCCGTCTGGCATAACTTCAACACGTCATCCACTTCCTGTTTGCGTGTGTCACAATAATAGTACTGTGGTGCAACATTCTCTAATTGACGAGCTTAGTCTGTGGAAGACAGTTGTGAAGCTATTTTCATTCAATGGAATCTTTTGATATGTCAAGGACATTTTTTTATTTTATTCTTTATTCTCAATACTAAATGCGTACTTTTGTATCTAAATACGGGACAATTCTGTTTTTCAAGGGATGTTTGGCAACCTTAAACAAGCCAAAACAACAAGATGAACTGTACCGTTTGTGCTGCTGCTCTGCGAACACAGAAGATTTTGGTGGCCTCTGGTGCCCTCACAAACCATCGGAAATAACTAAACTCTTTAACTTTTAACAACCATATTGCTACAATAATACACATTTTAAAAAAGTAAAATACTGTCACATTAACATTGGCAAATAGAAGCTGACAGAAAGAAGCAGACAGAGAGAAAAGAGGGGGTGGGTGGGAGTGGCCGTGTGCGTGCCTTCAAAGAAGTTCCACCAATGAAGGTAGCTCTTCCCCACTGTGAAATGTGTCTGCTTTGGCATCCTTCTCCTGAAAAGTTCAATCTCATCACAACTAAAACGTGCTGTGCTTTGTCGATTCTTCCATATTTGTGAGCGCCAATAATGTACTCCTCGCAAATAGTCTTTTTGTAACTCCACAGTGAATCCCTTCTTTTTTCCACGTTGGTCTGTTTTCTTTTTGTGACTCATTGAGTTAGCATAATGGACAACATTTGTCAAAATACGAAAAATCACAGAAGTCACATACCCTGAAGCGCTGAGAAGATACTGGGCAGCAACTCAGACTTTGTCACTTCCTTGTGGTGCACACATTCTCTACATTTCTTTCATCAACCTGTTTTGAGGCATCTGTTTGACATTCAGGAAACCCAACAAAATACACCCTAATTTGGAGACCATTAATACACTCGGATCCACATTTTGATTAAAAAAAACAAAACAAAAACAGTGTAGGACTATGAAAAAATTCTGTGTATGCCAACAACATCACAAACTATAATTGCCAAATTAAATAACAAATGATTACCATAGTGGCCATATTGGTCCTCACATAGCTTGGTGAACGCTTCACCACTTTTATTTAATAGCCCTGTTTTTGACACATGCTTCTTCCCACCTGGGATAAGTCTGTGTAAAAATAATTCACAATCACCTGCAAAATTGACTGGTAGGTATGTAGGTAAAACTCAGGCACTGACAAGAGTTTTATTTATTTATTTGTTTTCATGCCACAGCAAGTTAAGCCTCATCACAGACACTTTGTTGTGTTAGAGGTGGAAACTAGTTCCAGGGTATGTCCAACTTTTCTGCAGAACAGCCACAGCTTCATCAGCACCCCACCACAAACTATCAAATAAGCGTGTAGACCACCACTGTCTGTTCTTACGTATCTGGGCATCCATATTGGCCATGATTTTTGACCACCCTAACAGATTTACTGGACCTGAATGCTGAGATTTAGGCCATGAATCTCCAAATCCTTTCAAACAGTTTGAACTCCAAACACAAAAAACAGATCTGCACAAACTACCCTTGATTACAACATGCACATATTTTTTTAGGAAGAACAAGAGAGGAAGAACAACGGTTACACATACAGACATATAAATCAATGGAAAGGAGGGTATCACATCTGCCCACACCCATTGATGAAGACTATTAACTCGATACCACCCTCAATATTCCCCACAAATTATAGCAGCTTTAAAAATTCACATATCAAAAGTTATAGCGGTTTTGAGTCAAAAATACAATGTAATGTATAGCAAAAGAAAGTCTAGATCCAATAACACACCACACACATAAATTTGACCTGTCAGTAGCTCCTGTTCTCATTGAGCTCGAGAATGGAACCAATTATCCAGACAACAGTGAATTCCCTCAGAAATGTGTAGTCACTTGAGTGATGCACCGAATTCAACTGTTACACGTACACTCAATCAAGTACGGCACTAATTACTAATAGTTGACCTCTCTAGCAAGCCGTAGACTTAATCGAGTGCTACGGCAATGTTTGCGAACACCTGGCTTGCATATTCCTTAGGTCAGTACTTCGGTGACTCATCGGTTCCAGATGCTATGTCTATATACAACACAAACAGCTTCCAAATAAATTGTATTTCACTCCTAAATTAAAATATAGCCATATACCTACATGTAATTAATTGGGTGTTGTGAAAATAAATAAGTTTGCTGTCATCAACGTGACTCACGTGACTTTGGTTGATTGACAGGCTAAACAGTGAAGCTTGTTAAAACGTACTTGAGATCCTCCATGTCAGAGCACCGTCTCTCTGAACCTGCCAGAATCAGACAGCATCAATTCTACAGTTGCACAGCAGATTTCGTAGAATGATGTTATTGATGATTTTGCATCAAGGGATAAGCGGTAGAAAATGGATGGAGGGATGGAAGGCTAGAAAAGTCAAGTTTTACATTGCACTTCACATCAGTTGTTAATGTTAATGCCAGTTGTAAACGGGGTGAAAAACACGGTTTCAAAAACCTGCAACAGTCTGAGCAGTAAATTTATATTATGTTATTTATCTGCTGTTTCTTTATTTACAAAACGGGTGTGTTATCATAACTGGAATTGTTAAGATGTTATTGGGATGATGCAAAACACAACTAATATGCAAAATATGAAACAGATTACTGCAGGAATCTTTTTTATGCTCCATAGAGGTTTTTTTTGGTAGCTTTTTTTCAGGTATTTTTCAAGAACGAATGATGAAGGATTTGTGAAAGTTGCATTGGTGTTTATACACTGTATTTCATTTATATTTAATTTATTCATCGTGTTTCCTCTTTTTTAGTTACCTTTGTGTATTTTAGATTATATTATAAAGTAATATACTATAATATATTGTTGTGTTGATGGCAGGGTTTAGAGGTAAGTCTTTATTTTTGTAGGGGAAGGTGGGTAGTGGTCAAGGGATGGTTCGCCCAGGGTGTTAATCTATCTCTGCTCTGGACATTTGAATACACACAAACACACCACACTTATTAGATCATGCGGACCAAATAAGGCCTTTTTTATCTTTTTCTCACTCAAAATCTATGGGTTTTTATTAAGACAAAGATGGGTGTTTTGCAAAGAAGTGGCTTCACTTTGTCTTTGAATTAAACCTAATATATGATGCTTTATGTAGAATATATTTTAATCAAACCTCAGATGATTAATCTCTCTATGCACTAGTGTAACGCAGGCCAGCCAGAGTGGCTGCGCCAGTTGTTCGTTGGTAAACTTCGCTCCTTGATAGCTTCAAACACTGTTGTAGCTGCTCTATTTGAAGCCCTCAGGGAGTGAGGTTTACAAACGTACATCTTGTGCAGCCGGCTGGTATGTGTTACACTAGCTCTCTGCCCTTACCCTTGAACCGCCACCTTTAATCTGAAAACAGGAAGTCCCAATTCTATTTTAAAGGTTGTTCAAAGTTCCCAACATCTGTGTAGTCATAATTCAGTGTCACGCCATAAATTAAAAAATAAATGCATCTCATATTATGGATGAATATTACAAAACCCAAAACCAGTGAAGTTGGCACGTTGTGTAAATCGTAAATTAAAACAAAATTTAATGATTTGCGAATAATTGTTCTTATCTTGTATTCAATTAAATACATTGCAAAGACAAGATATTTAATGTTCGAACTGAGAAACGCATTTTTTTTTGCAAATGATCATTAATTTAGAATTTAATGGCAGCTATGCATTGCAAAAAGTTGGCACAGGGTTTCATTTTAACAACACTCAGTAAACATTTAAGAACTGAGGAGACCAATTTTTGAAGCTTTTCAGGTGGAATTATTTCCCATTGTTGCTTGATGTACAGCTTAAGTTGTTCAACAGTCCGGGGTCTCCGTTGTTGTGTTTTACGCTTCATAATGCGCCACACATTTTCAATGGGAGACAGGTCTGGACTTTCTTTTATTAAGAAGCCACGCTGTTGTAACATGTACAAATGTGACTTGGCATTGTCTTGCTGAATTAAGCAGGAGCGTCCATGAAAAAGACTTTGCTTCGATGGTAACTTATGTTGCTCCAAAAACCTGTATGTACCTTTCAGCATTAATGGTGCCTTCACAGATGTGAAAGTTACCCATGCCCTGTACACTTATACACCCCCATACCATCAAAGATGCTGGCCTTTGAACTTTGCGCCTAGAACAGTACTCTTTGGTCCCGAGTACACGACGTCCACAGCTTCCCAAAAACAATTTGTAATGTGGACCCGACAGACCACAGAACACTTTTACGCTTTGCATCAGTCCATCTTAGATGAGCTCGGGCCCAACGAAGCCTGCAGCATTTCTGGGTGTTGTTGATGGATGGCTTTCGCTTTGCATAGTAGAGATTTAACTTGCAATTACAGATATAATGACGATCTGAATTTACTGACAGTGGTTTTCTGAAGTGTTCCTGAGCCCATGTGGTGATAACCTTCACACACTGATGTCGGTTTTTGATGCAGTACTACCTAAGGGTTCAAAGGTCACAGGCATTCAATGTTGGTCTCTGGCCTTGCTGCTTACGTGGGGTGATTTCTCCAGGTTTTCTGAACCTTTTGATGATATGACAGACCCAAAATAGTGAAATCCCTAAACTCCTTGCAATTGCTCGTTGAGAAATGTTGTTCTTAAACTGTTACAGTTTGCTCGGTTACCCTCGCCCCTCCTTGTTTGTGAATCACTGAGCATTTCATGGAAGCTGCTTTTATACCCAATCATGGCACCCACCTGTTCCCAATTAGCCTGTTCACCTGTGGGACGTTCCAAATAAGTGTGTGATCACCAATGTGATGAGCATTCCTCAACTATCTCAGTAAGTTTGCCACATATTTGGAATTTGATGCCTGTAACATGTTTAAAAAAATAAACATGTTACAGGCATCAAATTCCAAATGAGCTAATATTTGCAAAAAATACCAAAGTTTACCAGTTCAAATGTTAAGTATCTTGTCTTTGCAGTCTATTCAATTGAATATACTGTAGGTTGAAAAGGATTTGCAAATCATTGTATTCTGTTTTGATTTACAATTTACACAACATGCCAACTTCACTGGTTTTGGGTTATGTATATAAGCAATCCTTGAAGGCCTTCTAAATCGTAACATAGATCAGGCCCTTTGCGTTTTAAAACATGTGGGTCTCAAGAAAAATGCAAACTTGTCAATTGAGCCTTGAGATTGCATTCTTTGCTTATGATAGAAAATGCAATTGTGTAGTTTTTGTGCTTTTTTGCATTTTCCGTAGTCTGAATGTCTTCAGACTACTCGGTATTCTGAAGTCTGGAGTTACTGCATGGAGTTCACGTGAACCAACCTTACCATCACAAATCTTGGAAAGTATTTTTGTTGATGCAATAAAAATGTAACTGATCGAATACTGTTACATGAGAACATTCAAATCAAACAAAACCTCCAAATTGTCTCGTTAATACAGTAGTACCTTAATTTTCTTCATTTATCTGCTATAAAAACAATTAGAACATTTTATTTTTTATTATAAAATTTAGAATTTTACTGACTCCGAATCTCCACTGCAGTATGCTGCAAATCGCAAACATGTTTAACCCCGTAATGGCTTATTTTGTAGATGTATTCAATAAAAAAATAGTGGGATGCTTTGATTGGGCATTCAATTCTGCGGGATGATACAGAAATAGACACATTCGTTTTTTTGGTCGCTTGGCCAAAGGGTAACCATTAACGAATGGAAACCAGGAAAAGCGTTATCAAAAAGTGAGGCATACAAAATCCACGGTATCAGTGTATGCATTTTTGGCAACAAGTCCTCAGAGACCAATGCATGATATTATTTTGTCTATAACACAGAACAAAAACATGAATAAGCTTCATAAACTCTTGTCATGTTTTCCATACATATCCATTGTACAGTAATTTAAAGATGTCATCCTAAGGATGCGGATAACCTACCTGGAGGCAAAGCTCACACAGAGGGACCAAGAGGTAAAGGCCCAAGAACTTCAGTTGCAGCATCTGCAGAGGGAGTTGGAAGCCAAGGTCTGTCAGATTGACAAACTGCAGGATGCTATCGGGTACAACAACAGTTTGGGACGCTCACCACTAGGCGTTAGTCCACGCCGCTTCAGTGTCATCAACCAGGATCCCAGTCATTTCCATACGGTGGCCATGGAGGTTCACAGAAGGCTCAAAGCTAAAGAAGGCGTCTCTGCTGAACCCACTTCTGAGAACTTCTGTGGAGGACGTAGAAATACACACATTTCTATGGTGAAACCAATCCAAAAGGATTTACGGTAAGTCAATACCACCAGTTTGTTACTATTCACTAACTATTTATTCACCATTAAGTCCAGCCAGTGTTAGCTGAATGTTGGAAGTGTGTCAATCAAAATGTAATTACAACAATTTAGAAGTCGTTTTTTTCAATGTCAGCACAAGGGAACATTTACAAGACAACTACCAAGTCAAATGCATACACATCAAAAGGAACATATATTAATGACAAAGATCCTCATGAATAACAACTTGCAAAAACAACACGTTTGGTTTATATGATGGCTGCAATCTGGTGTGAGTTCTTTAATAATTTGGCCGATCCGACATTGATATTGGATGTAAACCCCTTAGAAAACCAGCATTGGATTATATTGGCCTGGTTCTAAAACGTACGATATACTGTAAGAACTACAATACGAGCAGTCTGTTTTACTTCTGCTAATGTACCCCACCTCAACCCTGATTACGTCACATCAAAAATTCCACTTTGAAAAATATTTTTGGTGAAAGATTTTACATATTTTGTGTTTGCCATAAAAAACAGTTTTGTTTGACAAAAAAGGGCGGAAAACAAAAAAACAACATAAAAAAACTAAAACATTTTGAAAATCTGAAGTTGATGTAGACTCCAGAGATTTAAGCGTTAAATATAGTGGCCTGTTGGTTAGAGTGTCCGCCCTGAGATCGGTAGGTTGTGAGTTCAAATCCCGGCCGAGTCATACCAAAGACTAACATTAACTCCCTGATTGGCACTTAGCATTAAGGGTTGGAATTGGGGGTTTAATCACTAAAAATGATTACCGGGCGTGGCACTGCTGCTGCCCACTGCTCCCCTCACCTACCAGGGGGTGATCAAGGGTGATGGGTCAAATGCGGAGAATAATTTCGCCACATCTAGTATGTGTGTGACAATCATTGGTACTTTAACTTTAACTTTTAACTTTAAAATGTATGATAGCCTTGGCACACCATTATCATCATTTCATGACCAATGCACAATACGCTTTACACTTTTATACTGATATAAATACACCTACAACTTGTTTAATAAAAACATAGAAAAAACTACCAGCAGCAGTAGATCCATGAAGGAAAGAAGAAAGTGAATGAATGTTTATAACTGAATACATTTAAATATGCATACAAATTGGTCTTCTTTTTTTTATTATTTATTTTAATGAATTAACCAACGTTTATGAGATCCTTTTTCTAAAACACAATATAGAATGTGAGATATAACAGGACAATGCATACGTATATCATTTGTTTTTAAAACGCTTACAAAAAAGTGGGGCCCCAAAAATTTACTTTGGGACCCCATTTTTATGACTTGATGGAGTCCACGGGACCCCATTTTGAAAATTCCTAGCGCCAACACTGTTGTCAACAGAGGAGAACAAAATGCTTTGTTTAAATAAATATATTATTTAAAAAAGCAAGTTCAAGTATCATTGGCAAATTTTCACCTAGTCCCGGCCTTGGTGTGCTGCCCGCCTTGGCACGCATGTATGTGTCCTCTTTTTGGGATTTCAGAATATGGTCAGCCTAGATATGACACACCTGTGAGGTTGGATGGATTGTTTTGGTAAAGAAGAAATGCTCACTAACATGGATTAGTGACAGATATAAGTAAGAACTTTACGCTACTTTATATTAGAAATGGCAACAGCGGAAGATGAATGCCACATAAAGGGTAGAGAAAAAGAAGAAGCTTATGACTATGGAGTCGGCACGGACTACAATGGCGTACAGGCGCACATTTTCAGGATCTATGCAGATCCCAAATTCCCGCGCTCGGGAATAATTTGGGTGATTTAACCCCCAATTTTAACCCTTGATACTGACTGCCAAGCAGTTCCTGCTCGAACTGTTTTAACTGGTTGAAACGCAGTAATTGGGTAATTGGAAAGTTCCAGCAGTGGAAAAGGGTCTCTATATACTTTCTATTTTACTAAGTTACTTGGACCAAAATGTGAAATGTAGTTAACTCACATTGAATAATTTTAGAGAACTGCAGAATGACTAAAATAAAGTGATTGGTCAAAATGAACACGATACATGATGTCGGGCCAGCGTTTTAACAACTCCAACAGAATATCATTGCCAGGAAGATGAAAGTAGCCAAATCGCCACCCACGCTACGTATGCAAATGTAACACGAAGCATAATAATACCAAAACAAAAGCAGACAGGATTTAAATGTAGACAAAATCATTACGGCCTTCAATTACACAAACCACGTTGCTCTGCTTGTCCAAAACACTCTGATCAATGCAGCAGCTGCTTTTCGCAATGAATGAGCCATTTGTGTGATGTGGAATTCATCAAACACGATGAATGAGCCATTTGTGTGATGTGGAATTCATCAAACACGCACTCCCTGTCAAAGATTTTACTCACACTGGGCCAATTGTATTGTGCCTGAACCCTCTTCACACCTAATGTCCAGCTAATGAGTGCAGTGATCCACACAGAGTCATCCCACTTCTGACGCCATATATGACAAGGCTCTAGTCACAAACAAGGAGTCAGGTTGGAATTCTCAAGTGATATTTATTGTGCAAAGACAGTGCAACAACAACAAACCAATGATGCAAAGACAGCAAAAATAATAAATAATCAGAATGGGGGAAAAAAATCTATTTTCAAAAACTAATTGTGAATGAGTGTGAATGTTGTCTGTCTATCTGTGTTGGCCCTGCAATAAGGTGGTGACTTGTCCTGGGTGTACCCCGCCTTCCGCCCTATTGTATCTGAGATAGGCGTCAGCGCCCCCCGTGACCCCAAAAGGGAATAAGCGGTAGAAAATGGATGGATGGAATTAACAATTGACAATAAAAAATAAAGATTCAGCATTGGTGTTGTTGATCTAGTATAGCCAATAATACACTTAAATTCACACGTGTCTTCAATTTCATTTGACTACTTAAGGAAGAACACCCACACACATGTCTGGCTGCCATTTCAGACCTTCAAGCTGCCATCGGTTGTTTTGGGGATTTTATTGTGCTCTGTGATACCTATAATCACAAAAAGATGATGACTCCAAATCCAACCAAACGTTTAAGCTGTACTCACATAGCTAAAGAAACATGGTGCAAAGGTTAAAGTCTTAAAAAGGAGGGACTAGCCTTAGATTTATTATTTACAATCATTTATATTCAGATTACACTTTAGCTACACATCCTTTTAACAACATTCTAGTCATTGATGGATGGGACATCATTTTCCTTTTTAATGGACTGGCTCCCACCTTTGGGAACACTTTTGGACACTGTCTTGTCTGCCCCTTTGCTTTAAAGAGTGGAACATTCTTCATTAGGGCTCACTTTTACAGAATCTGTTGTTTACAATGCTTTTACTGGAGTAAGGCCAACATTGCAACATTTACCTGTGGCCAGTTTAAAATAAATAAATGTTAATTATTCCAAGAGACCCGACCTTCGACTGTTCAGCAGAATCAAACTAATACTTCTATTAAGAAAATATAAAATAATCAACCCTGTCGCTATAACTGGATATGTGTGCATGTTTGTCTGTGTGTGAACGTGCTGCTGATCTGCAGGGACTGACAAGATCTGTCAGAGTCAGATTGTAATGCGATAGCTCCTCGCAGATTATTAATGATGACCAACACAAAATACAAAGACTCAAAAGTCAAACATTGTTTTCATGTACCAACTTGGCCCTTCACAGCCTTGGGGTTTCAAATCCCTGTTGTGTAATTATGCTGACGGTAATCGTGTCAGTTTATTTTGAACATGCATACAATTACAATATGATACAGCATATATTTACAGTTTTTCATTACAGTATGTCCCAAAAAAAAGAGTTTGAAGAAGCAGAGTTTATTTATTTCTAATTATTTTTGTATCATAGCAGTTTTAACACTTTTGTAACATTACAGTGAATAAATAAATACATACATTATTAATAAATAGACAAACGAGTGCCTGCGTGATTATTTAATACATCCATCCATTTTCTACCGCTTATTCCCTTTCGGGGTCGCGGGGGGCGCTGGCGCCTATCTCAGCTACAATCGGGCGGAAGGCAGGGTACACCCTGGACAAGTCGCCACCTCATCGCAGGGCCAACACAGATAGACGGACAACATTCACACTCACATTCACACACTAGGGCCAATTTAGTGTTGCCAATCAACCTATCCCCAGGTGCATGTCTTTGGAAGTGGGAGGAAGCCGGAGTACCCGGAGGGAACCCACGCGTTCACGGGGAGAACATGCAAACTCCACACAGAAAGATCCCGAGCCTGGATTTGAACCCAGGACTGCAGGAACTTCGTATTGTGAGGCAGACGCACTAACCCCTCTGCCACCGTGAAGCCTATTTAATACATATATAGACAATACTTAAAGTTCTCATGAATAAATACCTGAGGATTTTTGTTTCATAACATGAGATGATTAGCATGATCTATGTGCTTAATAAGGTCCAAGGTGTTAATTTTCTTCTTCTTTGTACTTTGTAAACAATTTGAGTTTGAACAGTTTCTTAAACTAGAACTTGAATACACCTCACGGTGATGCTTGGACACGTCATTAGTGATAAACCCGGGGTCATACGGTGTTTCGGGTCTTTAATCATCAGACACCCTCGCCCGGGTGACCCAGCCGGGGGTGATCAGACCCGGCCTTTGTCCAAGTAACGCAACACAGATCCCCCCTACGGATCCACAGCCACCGGGAGGCTTTTTCTGCAGCCTCAAGGATGTTCTTGGTGGCTTTTCTCGTTTGCAGTCCTCTCATGCCAAGAATTCTGAACACACGCTGTAGTGAGTGACCAGCAAAACTCCTGCACCCAATTTCGACTGGTTCACAGCAGGCTCTCCAGCCGTTACTCCGACACTGCAGTGAGCTCAGCGTATTTGGCCCTCTTTCGCTCATTTGTTTCATTAATCCGCTCCTCCCAGGGGACAGTGAGCTCCAGTAGCACCACTTGCTTGGTTGAGTCCGATGTTAAAGGGGAACATTATCACAATTTCAAAAGGGTTGAAAACAATAAAAAATCAGTTCCCAGTGGCTTGTTGTATTTTTTGAAGTTTTTTTCAAAATGTTACCGGTCCCGGAATATCCCTAAATAAAGCTTTATTTTGCCTTGTTTTCACCATCTTCGAAACCAATATTAATTTTCCTGTGACGTAATACAGTGCTGCCAATTTAAACAAACAATGGGGATACCACAGCAAGATATAGTGACATTAGCTCAGATTCAGACTCGGATTTTAGCGGTTTTAAGCGATTCAACAGATTACGCATCTATTGAAACAGATGGTTGGAGTATGAAAGTATTGAAGAAGAAACTGAAGCTATTGAGCAATAGCTATTGATGTTATTCATAGCCACAGCATGGCTGAATAGCTGCGTTAGCATCGCCGGTAAAATGTGCGTACCAAACGATCAGGACTTTTGTTTTGTGTGATAATGGAGCAACTTAAATCCGTCGATTGGTAAGTGTTTTTTCCGCATTAAATGTGGGTGGAAGGAAACGTAATATAGTTGCAAATGCATCTGCAGGTTATCCATACCTCTCTGTGCCATGTCTGCTTTAGCACCGCCGGTAAATAGCATGTTAGCGTTGATTAGCACAGCATGTTAGCATCGATTAGCTGGCAGTCACGCCGCGACCAAATATGTCTGATTAGCACATAAGTCAACATCAACAAAACTCACCTTTGTGATTTAGTTGACTTTATCGTTGCAAATGCATCTGCAGGTTATCCATACATCTCCGTGTCATGTTTTTGATCGCCGGTAAAATGTGGAAGCACTCCCACACATTCAATGGGGGTCTGGCGGCAGACACTTTCGCATCTTCGGGCCAGTGGTGCAGCTTGAATCCCTCCCTGTTAGTGTTGTTACACCCTCCGACAACACACCGACGAGGCATGATGTCTCCAAGGTTCAAAAAATAGTCGAAAAAAGGAAAATAACAGAGCTGAGACCCAATGTTTACAATGTGTTGAAAATGAAAATGGCGGCTGTATTACCTCGGCGATGTCACATTCTGACGTCATCGCCTCCAGAGCAATAAACAGAAAGGCGTTTGATTCACCAAAATTCACCCATTTAGAGTTCGGAAATCGGTTAAAAAAATATATGGTCTTTTTTCTGCACCATCAAGGTATATATTGACGCTTACATAGGTCTGGTGATAATGTTCCCCTTTAACACAATGTCTGGGTGGGGTGACGTGGTAGCGATATTGGCCGGGAACTTGAGTTGCCTTCCCAGGTTAACATGGAGCTGCCAGTCACGAGCGGTGGCGAGGAGCCCTCCTGAGAAGTTCAGCTGGCGGTTTGCCTTTTGTGCTGCTCTGATGAAGGTGATTGACTGCTTTGGGGCGGCATTGGACTTGCTATTTTGTATCGCTGCGCAGATAGAATCCGCCAGGGCTTTTAAAACTTGGCCGTGGCGCCAGCGATACCGCCCCTCCCCTAGAGCCTTTGGGCAACAACTCAGGATGTGCTCCAAGGTGCCCCTCCTCTGGCACAGTTTGCACTCCGGAGTGTCTGCTAGGCCCCAGGTGTGCAGGTTGGCGGGGACTGGCTGAGAAATGTTGTGCGCAGAGGTTCAGCTCTCCAGAGCTCTGCCCAGGTGAGTATTCGAGGTTCTGCATGCTCCCACCTTGTCCACGCCCCTTGTTTGGACATGCTGACCATCCGGCTGCAACGTTCTTCCTACACCTCTGCACGGATCTCCTCTTGGACCAGTTGGCGCTTCCCCTTGCCACGGGTCCGGTCCAAGCGTGGCTTTGGAAAGCTGCCGAGGCCTGCCCTCCCCCTTGCCACAATACCTAGCAAGGTTTTGTGGTCTGCTTACGACTTCTTGTGCCTGTCACTTCCTCTCGGTCTTAACAACGATTCCTGCCGAAGCGACCTTGACATCTGCAGAGTCCCTGTACATCAGTAACTCTCTGGAGCGCGTGACCTTGAATTCCTCCAACAATCCCCTAAGAGGGAGCTGCAACTTGGTGGAATGGCCATAAAGAGCAATGCTGCTGAAGGACCGAGGGAGCCCCAGCCATTTCCTTAGGAATTGACCGATGGTCTTCTCTAGTACCTCAACCGTCGTCATTGGTACCTCGTAGATTAACATAGGCCAGAGTATTCTAGGCAAGACTCCGTGTTGGTACATCCAGGCTTTAAACTTTCCTGGGAGACCATATTTGTCGATGGCTGTGAGCCATGAGGTCAGGTCGCTCTTTGTCTGCTGCAAAGCCACTGCATCCTTCAGGGAGCTATCAAAGATCTTGCCCAGGCTCTTGACACGTCTTTTGGTCACCGTTGGAATCAAGGACCCTCCAACTTTAAAGCGGAAATGGTCGGCCACTTTACCTTTCTATATCATATTAGTACTTTTGCTTAATCCATTCCATAATTGAATTCCACATACTGATATACTAAAGGTTTTAAGTGTTGTACGGGCATACAAATGGTTTAAAACAGATTTTTAGTTAAGGTTATATTTCTCCTCTTTTGTTGAAAAGAATGATTGTACATTTCTGGGTAGCATGTTTTCGTTTGCTTTCTGCATAATTTTGCACTAAGTCATTTAATTTAAATATTTTTGATTCAATAAATAAAGGGTTTGAATGTTCTCGATATCCAACATGATGTAATAATGTAACTGACATCTTTCAAAACACAGTTAGTGACTGAATTGTACTTTTGTAATTATGTTCCCATATTTCTGCACAATAACTCAGATATGGTCTCACTAGCAAGCAGTAGAGAATATGTAGGGATTTTTGTTCCAGAACATATTTTTCTTTATTCATTATTGACATATTTCTTGCCTCTTTATGTTGTACATTGTTTTACGTGAGATCTCCAGTTAATTTTATCGTCTATTAAAATACCCAAAAATGTGATTTCTCTCACCTTTTTAATGTCTAGTATGTCTTTTTGTATTTGTGTTTGACTTATAACGAATAACACTGTTAGTTTAACTAAGATTTAAAGATAGTTTGACAAAAAAACAGACTATCACTTTATTTGTTCTTTTTATCTTTTATCATTTGTAATAGCTTCTGTGTTCCTGTTAGTTAAGTAGCTTCTTAACTTGTTTATAACCAGCCCTCTGATGCTGTACCGTTCTAATATGTTAATTAAGATATTATGATTTTGTGTCAAATGCTTTTGTTAGATACATAAACACTGCAGGGCCAGGAGACAACCCACACAAACATAAAGACGAGCCTGAACTCTCCCAATGCAAACTGAAAATGTATTTTTAGCACGTTCACCTTTTGTGCGTCTTCTTTTCATATCAGGACTATAAAGATGATGAATGATGCCTTCATGAAGAACGACTTTTTGAAAAGACTAGAGCTGCAACACTTGAGGGAGATGGCGAACTGCATGTATGAGAATGTCTACACTGAAGGACAGCTCGTCATCCAGGAGGGTGAATCTGGAAACTACCTTTACGTGCTAGCAGGTCAGCTCACTATCCATGTGAAGCAAAGATAGATGTATTGTATGAGCAGTCTATTTTATGTCTGGTTTTTACTGAAATATTATAAGCACATTTGCATGTAGGGGTGTCCAGATACAACTTTTTCCACTTCGATACAATACCGATTTTTAAACCTTGAGTAGTGGTTGATGCTAATATTAATCTGATATGATATCAGCAGGAATCCTAGTAGATTTTTTTTTATTATTCTGTAGTGTTGAATGTTCGAAAACATTTGATCAAGTGAAATTACAACCGGTACAACATGGATGGATGGATGGAAATTACTCAAACAGAATAATGGTAACTATGAAATACGCTAACCTTATGACAGACTTATGTTGTCTTTAACTTTATTTTTAGTGACACCCATGAAGTTGAGCTCATGCTGGAGTAAATTGAATAATGCGGGGATGTTTGTTTTTGGATATTTTGATACTTGTCTGCCTTGGAGACAATGCAAATATGATAATTTGATAGTTGTTTGTATTGCCAAATGAGCTGCTTAAGACTGCAATAGAGTTCAAATAAATACAATTATTACATACAATATTGTGCAATTGTTAATTCTTGTCAGCTAGACAACTTCGAATATGAAACTGATATATGATATAAACTCAATGAAGGCAAAGTGAGATATTTCAAGTCTGTATATGTTTTGATAATCATGTTTATTAATACCCAAAAGGTTTCTGAGATTTTCAATTGAATGCTTTCATAAACTATAACAATCAAAATGATGTAAAAAGGAACGTAAACATTTTTTGAGTTGCATATTATGAGCCTATCTCACATATTAGTTTCACCTTGTAAATCTAATTTCTGGAATAAACAAATCTTTGCACAATATTCACACTTTGAAATCCACCTATATTGTTTATACATTCAGCTTCATTATATCCACCAGTGCTATAAGTAGTAGACACTAAAGCCGCCATTAAATGTAATTTTTGACAAAACCCCTTTGTATATTGTTGGCGGTTAGTAAAACAGACTCTAAAGTTAAGATAGATTCAATCACTAAAAGCATTTTTGGTCAAATAAACATACTGCTAGAGAAATAAAAAAATGCGGACTCACTCAAATTTACTATGTATGCAGATATTTTCTGACGTCAGAAGTTGTCACAAGTCAGGGCAAATCTTAAACAGCTCATTTTGGAACCTTCTTCTAAATTGTTTTATAAATATGGTTTGAAGAGTATTTTTCAGCACTTACAGATTTTTCCAAAAAATCATGCCAGAAGGCAAGAAAAATGGGTCTTGCATAATATCACCCCTTTAAGTAGATTTAATGTATGCAGTACTGAGCTAGCAAGTTGTGTTGCTGTGTGGATCATTCAAACTCATTTCACCTTACCCAATATCATATGTACACACTTCTGCACAATGAAACCTGGGATTTATCCATGGAATCAAAACTTGTCCAGTCTGCTAGAAGCCATCAAATGTGAAAATTTTGCACTTAATTTGGTTACAGCGATGAACTTCAGTCATATCGAGACCACAATGAGGATGCCGAACATGCAGATGAGCTTTTTTGAGACGCTTTCTGAACGTTCTTCAATTAATTTTCAATTTACAGTGGTACCTCGGGATAAGAGTGCCCCTGCTTATAAGTTTTTCTGGATAGGAGCTATCTTTTGACAAATATTTACGCATTAGGTTGCAAGTGAATAGTCAACTTATGGGCCTCCCCAATGTCACAGTGAACCCTGTAAGATTTGACCATACCATCCTGTCTTACTTACCAGAATTAGCTTCTAACCAGAGATGGACATAACTTTGTTTTTCAAAGCATGGAAAAAAGTGACTATAAAGGACAGTGCTGAGAAGAAAAAGTGGATGATATTCATTAATTAAAGAATAAAATCCATCAAAACTTTCACAAAGTGTTTGAGTGGCTAACTTGGTGAAGCTGTTGGAGTAGCACTGCTGGTTTACACCATAATGAAACGGAATTGGAAGGGTTTTAAAATTATAACCAATATACATTTAGGCCTCCACTCAGGCTTGATCTCAGGGACCCCAAAGGGTTTTGGTCAAAAAAATTTAAAAAATGTGTCATTATTCGGTATTATTTTGTTTTTTTATTATTCAAGTTTTAAATCTCCAGATCAACATTAGGTCCATCTGTCAATATAATGATTTTAAAGATTTAAGTTGTATGCTCTTTTTGTCAAAGAAAACGCTGTATTTTGATGGAAAAAAACACAAAACATGCAATATTATTACCCAATATTTTTTAAGTGGAATATTTGAGATTATATAATAATTAGAGCCTTTAAAAAGTCACTAACTAATAACAACATTGATTTTAATTCATTATTATTTTTGAGCTATGACACTTAAAAACAAATCACACTGAAATTATTGGGGATCCAAAAAGGTCCTACTCATTAAAGTGTTAAAAAAGAAATTATACATTTTTTTACTGTTTACTTTTTACACAATAATCTCTAGATCAACTTCAGATCTATCCGGCAATTGTAAGTTTTATTGTTGTTTATGTTTTTTGTTTGTTCGTTTTAGGCCCTTCTTTAAAAAAAAAAAAAAGCTCAGTTTTTTATATGGCAAACACAAAATATGCAACATTTTCCCCAAAAAATATCTCAAAGTTGAAAATTCAACGTGACGTAATTGGAGCCTTGAATAGGTCAATAATTCATAATACCATTGATTTTAATACATTTTTCAATCGTATTTTTAAAATGTGCCGGGGGGCCGTTAAAAAATTACCTGCGGGCCGCAGGCATTAAAATGTTAAAAAACAAATTATACATTTTTTTACTGTTTACTTTTAACACAATAATCTCTAGATCAACTTTAGATCTATCCGGCAAATGTAAGTTTTATTGTTATGTTTTTTGTTTGTTCATTTTAGGCCCTTCTTTAAACATTTTTTACATTTAAAACATTTTTCAATCGTATTTTTAAAATGTGCCGTGGGGCCGTTAATAAATTACCTCCGGGCCGCAAATGGCCCCCGCGCCGCACTTTGGACACCCCTGCTCTAGGGTAAATATCTTAAAAATGATTTAATAAAACTACTGTAGTGGTTTGTACTACATTTTAATGTATTGTTATTCGTAAAATATTTCCTTTTTCAAAGTTTGTTTTTGAGCACCATATGCTTATAATAATTCTAAAAGTGGCTCATAAGTCTGTGAGCATTATTTGGGTATGCAAAGTGAAAGTTGCTTAGGATGTTGTACATTTCAGATGGCTTGCTGGAAGTCATCCAGAGTGGGAAGTTGCTTGGTGAGATGCGTCCTGGAACAGCATTTGGAGAACTGGCTATACTGTATAATTGCAAGAGAACAGCCACTGTAAAAGGTCAGTGATGATACTAATCTGCTTTAAAAGATCACATTTTTTTCAGCCAAATAGCAGTAAAATATTTAACACACCTCAGTGTTATGCAGTGCAAACATTTACCGGTATTGTATATGCCAAACCAGATGAACACAGGATTAGATAATATTGATCTTTTTTACTTTTTATTATTATCATGGGTGTAGCCCGCTTTCCGCCCGAATGCAGCTGAGATAGGCTCCATCACCCCCCGTGACCTCAAAAGGGACAAGCGATAGAAAATGATGGATGGATATTGTAGTAACTGAACAAAACTGTAAATTGATAAAAGTATGGGGTGCCTGATGTAAACATGTTATCACATATTTTGCTCAGTTTCCTCACATTTAGCTAATTTTTCTTGATATTTGAAGTATAATTTGAGTGAATCGAAATGTTAAATATTTTTCTAAACATTTACCTTTACACTTGGCGAGATATTCAGATTTAACATTTTAATTTAGATTCAACATTACGTTCAACATTTGAATCTAACATTTAGATTTTAGATTTAGCATTTATATATTACATTTAGGTTTGTGTTTTAATTTAACTTTAGCATTTACATTTAACATTTAAGTTCAAAGTTAACATTTAGACTTTAAGTTTGGACCCAAAATTTATATTTAACATTCATATTCATATTTAACATCTAGAATCAACATTTGAGTTTAACATACTGTATATTGTTGAAATTATGTTTAGCATTTAGATTTAAAATGTACAATCAACATTTTGAGTCAACATTTATATTCAAAATGAAGTTTAGCATTGAGATTTACTATTTGTATTTGCAATTCTGATCTATATTAGGGATTTAGATGTAACATTTCATATTTCTAAATTTAACATTTAGATTTAGATTCAAGACTTAGATTTAACATGTAGCAATAAAATTTTGTTTTGTAATTCAAATTTAAATTTCACATTTAGATTTTAAATTTAGATTTGAAATTTCATATTTATAGATTTATTTATTTAGCAAATGCAAAGTCCTTTAGCCAAGCAGTTCCCTCTTGGTCTAGTGTGGAGAGTGACTATTCTCCAGTATGGAGTCACCGTTATGTTGGATCCACTATGGAATGGACATTCACAATATCTTGTTAGACCCACATATGCGGTCCTCTCCAAGGTTTCTCATAGTCATCATTATCACTGTCACCGACGTCCCACTGGGTGTGAGTTTTTCCTTGCCCTTATGTGGGCTCTGTACCGAGGTTGTCGTTGTGGTTTGTGCAGACCTTTGAGACACTTGTGTTTTAGGGCTATATAAATAAACATTGATTGATTGATTGATGTGTAAGGGGCAGTCTTTAAAGATGTGTTCCATTGTCTGTTTCTCTCCACAAGCACACAGTGGGCTACGGCAACTGCCCCATCTGTAAAGGCTGGCCAAGCACTAGCTATGTCCAGTCTTGAATCTTGGCCACTGTGTCCGTGGTCAGTGCCAGGCACCTGTTAGGAAGGATCTGACAGATGATCGGCTTTGGGTAGGAGGTTTCTGTAGAGCTCCTAGAAAGCAGATGAGGCTCCAACACTTCCTGCTAGAATGGGTGAAGTTTAGGTCAGCTACTGTCTCCTCCCACTTTTTTCCAGGCTGTAGTTAGCAATTCAATTAGGTGATGTGCCATGTCGGAAACCGCTAATGTATCTTATAGGCTCGTGGGAGGGCAGGACTTTCTTCGTCTAATGTAAAGGGGTCGGTATTCTCGGGGGATTGCTGTATGGGCTGTATGTGGCGCTGAAAAAGCGGTTTTAAACTTCGTCTACGGCAGGGGTCTCAAACTCAATTTACTGGATGCAGAAACTGAGTGAGACTGGGCAGCAAGAAAAGATTTCTTAAAAAATCTAACATGCACTTTTTAATGAATTCACCTTCTATGAATGGCTTTCCCGCCCTAGCAACATACCTGCCAACCCTCACGATTTTTCCGGTAGACTCCTGAATTTCGGTGCTCCTCCCGACAATCTACCGATGCAACCATTCTCCCGAATTTCTCCCAATTTTCACCCGGTCGCCATTGTTAAGGGCTGCCGTGACTGCACTGCCTTTAATGTCCTCTACAACAGTGGTTCTCAACCTTTTTTCAGTGATGTACCCCCTGTGAACATTTTTTTAATTCAAGTACCCCCTAATCAGAGCAAAGCAATTTTGGTTGGAAAAAAGAGAAGAAGTAAAATACAGCACTATGTCATCAGTTTCTAATTTATTAAATTGTATAACAGTGCAAAATATTGCTCATTTGTAGAGGTATTTCTTGAACTATTTGGAAAAAAAGATATAAAAATAACCAAAAAACTTGTTGAAAAATAAAAAAGTGATTCAATTATAAATAAAGATTTCTACACATAGAAGTAATCATCAACTTAAAGTGCCCTCTTTGGGGATTGTTATAGAGATCCATCTGGATTCATGAACTTAATTCTAAACATTTCTTCACAAAAAAAATAAATCTTTAACATCAATATTTATGGAACATGTCCATAAAAAGTCTAGCTGTCCACACTTAATTTTGGATTGTTGTATTATTTTTTTCTATAGTTTATGAACTTACATTCATATTTTGTTGAAGTATTGTTCAATAAATATACTTATAAAGGATTTATGAATGGCTGCTATTTTTTGGAATATTTTTATTTAATCTCACATACCCCTTGGCATATCTTCAAGGACCCCCAGGGGTACGTGTGCCCCAAATAAGAGAACCCCTGCTCTACACCATGTCAACGTGCACACTTTTACTTAACACAACCAACACGACGGCTCTGTAATATGCTGTATGAGACTTGTGCAGGACATCACAAGTGGCTGCAAGACATTCTTGGTCAACAGCCATACTCGTCACACTGAGGGTGGCCATATAAACAACTTTAACACTGTTACAAATATGCGCCACACTTTGAACCCACACCAAACAAGAATAACATATACATTTTTGGGGAACATCCGCACCCTAACACAACTTAACACAAGAGAACAAATACCCAGAATCCCTTGCAGCCCTAACTCTCCCGGGCTACAATATACACCACCTCAACCGACGCAAGTAGGGAGGTTGGGAGGGTGGTGGTAGCGGGGGTGTGTATATTGTAGCCTGGAAGAGTTAGGGCTGCGTGGGATTCTGGGTATTTGTTCTGTTGTGTTTATGTTGTGTTACGGTGCGGATGTTCTCCCTAAATGTGTTTGCCATTCTTGTTTGGTGTGGGTTCACAGTCTGGCACATATTTGTAACAGTCTTAAAGTTTTCTTTACTGCCACCCTCAGTGTGACTTGTGTAGCTGTTGATCAAATATGTCTTGCAGTCATGTGCGTTCGAATCACATGACCAAATGCAACATATAACTGGGCTTGTACAATGCCTGTACAGGATGTAGGGGGCACTAAAGACAGTGCCATTAAGGCACCTCCTGAACATTGATGACTGGGCATAATTGAAAGCGATTTCGAGAGAATACATCCCCTGAAAATTAGGGGTCTCCCGGGAAAATTGGGAACATTGGCACTGGCAAGTATGACGCTGTCAAGCGGCGTTCACATTAAACTCGCAGGCCGCACCAACATTAAATTGTCATATCAAGGTGCGGGCCGCATGTTTGAGACCCCTGGTCTACGGTGATGATGTGGAGTGTGATGGTGACAATACTCCGGTTCAGGATTTTACTGTATTTATTTCAGTTGGCCTTGTGAAAGTTCCAGCGCATCTTCCTCCCTTGGGCTGTTTATGACTGGAAGTTGTAGGCCAATGTGTATGAGCGAGGGCCAGTGTTGACTGTGTGGAAAATTGGCAACATTAGTATCTGTTCAGGATAGGGGGTTCCATTCAGATAGCTGGCCCAGTACAGGTCAGGAGAATAGTCCTTATTCTAGCTTGCTGAGTGGAATTTTTTTCAGGTTGTGTATAAAAACAAGGTCATTTCTAGATGTCCAGTCTAAAAGTGCCTCACCGTCACTGTCCGCTGTTGGGGTATCCCTCGACAGGGTGGTGGCTTTTAAAGTCTCCCCACTAAGTTGGCAGGGTGAGATAGGGTGGACTAAACCTGCAGATCCCAGTTGGCACTAGGGGGTTAATACACATTAGCAGTATGGAAGCCACCAATGATTATGGTATCTGAGTAGTGTGTTGTTGTTGGCAAGTCCGTTTATGGCGTGGGGTGTGTATCACAGGAGGTCAAAACTGTTGATGGTGTAGCGACCTGCTACCGCTGTGCCTATCTGGGTCTCTTGGAGACAGATCACATCCAAAAGATGTTGGGAGGCAAGGACTTCGATAAGGCTTCGCTTGGGAGCAGAAAGGTCTTCAGCATTGAGTTGTACAAACCCCAATTCCATTTTAATTGGGAAATTGTGTTTGATGTAAATATAAACAAAATACAATGATTTGCGAATATTTTTCAACCCATATTCAGATGAATATGCTACAAATACAACATATTTGATGTTCAAACTGATAAACATTTTTTTTTTTGCAAATAATCATTAACTTTAGAATTTGATGCCAACAACACGTGACAAAGAAGTTGGGAAAGGTGGCAATAAATACTGATAAAGTTGAGAAATGCTCATCAAACACTTATTTGGAACATCCCACAGGTGTGCAGGCTAATTGGGAACAGGTGGGTGCCATGATTGATCATAAAAACAGCTTCCCAAACAATGCTCAGTCTTTCACAAAAAAGAATGGGGCGAGGTACACCCCTTTTGTCCACAACTGCATGAGCAAATAGTCAAACAGTTTAAGAACAACGTTTCTCAAAGTGCAATTGCAAAAAATTTAGGGATTTCAACATCTACGGTCCATAATATCATCAAAAGGTTCAGAGAATCTGGGGAAATCACTACACGTAAGCGGCATGGCCGGAAAACAACATTGAATGACCGTGACCTTCGATTCCTCAGACGGCACTGTATCAAAAACCGACATCAATCTCTTAAGGATATCACCACATGTGCTCTGGAACACTGTGTCACTAAATACAGTTCGTTGCTACATTTGTAAGTGCAAGTTAAAGTTCTACTATGCAAAGCGAAAAGCCATTTATCAACAACATCCAGAAGCGCCGCTGGCTTCTTTGGGCCTGAGATCATCTAAGATCGACTGATGCATAGTGGAAAAGTGTTCTGTGGTCTGACGAGTCCACATTTCAAATTGTTTTTGGAAATATTCAACATCGTGTCATCCGGACCAAAGGGGAAGCGAACCATCCAAAATGTTATCGACGCAAAGTTCAAAAGCCAGCATCTGTGCTGGTATGGGGGTGCATTAGTAAACAAGGCATGGGTAACTTACACATCTGTGAAGGCACCATTAATGCTGAAAGGTACATACAGGTTTTGGAACAACATATGTTGCCATCTAAGTGCCGTCTTTTTCATGGACGCCACTGCTTATTTCACCAAGACAATGCCAAGCCACATTCAGCATGTGTTACAACAGCATGGCTTCATAAAAAAAAGAGTGCGGGTACTTTCCTGGCCCGCCTGCAGTCCAGACCTGTCTCCCATCGAAAAGCTCTTAATAAAACAAGAATGGAAAGAATTCCACTTTCAAAGCTTCAACAATTAGTTTCCGCAGTTCCCAAACGTTTATTGAGTGTTGTTAAAAGAAAAGATGATGTAACACAGTGGTGAACATGCCCTTTCCTAACTACTTTGGCACGTGTTGCAGCCATGAAAATGTAAGTTAATTATTATTTGCAAAAAAAATAAAGTTTATGAGTTTGAACATCAAATATGTTGTCTTTGTAGTGCATTCAATTGAATATGGGTTGAAAAGTATTTGCAAATCATTGTATTCCGTTTATATTTACATCTAACACAATTTTCCAACTCATATGGGAACGGGGTTTGTAGAAAGTAAGTGTGTCACTTTGTTTGTTTGCAAGTATTCATATGACAACAAACAAGAGATTGACGATTTTTCAGTTTACCTTGTTAATTAAAAAAAAAAAAAACTAAGTCCATGATCCTTTCATTCCACAGCTGTGACCCAGTCCCACATTTGGGCTTTGGATCGTCGGACTTTTCAGATTATCATGATGCGGACGGCACAAGCCCAGCATGAGGAATATTTCAGCTTTTTGAGCAGGTGAGGCACCCTCACAAACGATGTTATCCAATTTGCAAATATTGTAACATTAGTAAGTCAATAATTTAGAACTTGAATTAGGTCAGCGGTCTCTAAATAGCAGGCCCATAATTTGTGGCCCTACACCAAACTTCAGAGTTAGTGTAACTGTGGCCCACTCACTCTGGGCAGTTAATAGTTAAATACTGTATATTTTGTCAATCTAGAATCCCATTAAAAAGAACACTACCTCAATAACGGTGCAAGCACAACAATTACATCACAACAAACACATTGAACAAGACAACGGGCATCTTCCTGTAAGGAAGCAGAAGTGAACACAACAAAAGGGCCAAAATCCTAACATTTAAGCATTAAATATTACATTTTTACACGTGTAAAACTTTAAGGTCTACCATAGCTGATGGTCACTATCCTCCAGGGGCCCCTACTTAAATTAAATTTGAGCCCCCTGAGTTACGTTTTTCTGTGAGTATTTTTACAATTTACGATTATTCACCATCACAGTGTATTTCTAATTTGAAATGATCAATTACTTTCTTCTGGAAAATTCTAAAAATTATTATATTTACCATTGCGAACCATTACCATTTTTTCAGGGACATAACAAAGTACAAAAATGCAAATACGAGATTATTGGCATTTGGATGATCATCCTTTCATAGCCAATGACTGTGTGAAGTCTGAGCCCAAGACAGTTTTACTGCTTTCACTTTTGTTTTCCATAAGCAGAAAGCATGCTCTATTATTGGTCATGGTAATAGTTGGCTGTTCACAAACATGGTTAGCAGCTTACCCTGAGGACCTTTGTACAATAAGAGAAGATAAAGAGAAGAAAAAAAAGTAAAGGTTAAGAACGGGTGATTGCTTTTGCTTTTGAAGAATATTTAATGTATTCACCTTAAAAAATATTTGAAATAATTAAACTGTTGAAATGGTTTTCATAATATTAATTACGACTGTCTTCGACTAACCCAGGATTTCCACTGAATACGTAACAGCTGTTGAACAGCGCCGACCCGGAAGGTCTGCCGCTTTCGCCAATCCCCACTGGCCCTTCTGATGCGCATTGTCCAAACATAAGCAGATTTTAGCTAAATTGATCTGCAGTGTTGCGCCGAATGGCAAATATAGAAGCTCTACTATCTTAGAATGTTCCGTTTCTGAACAACGTGACTACAGCCATAGACGAACATTCGATCTCTTTATTAACTAGCGCGAATGCAATCCAGGTAATAGATTTACCAGACCTGCCGTAACAAGCCGCAAACAGCTGAGGGAATGAGGGCGCTGACGTCACGTCACTTAGCAACAGGCTAAGCCTTTTAAAGGCACCTACACATATTACACACCTTGGTCTCATAAAACATATTAACTATTATGCCAGAAAGATTAAGTTTTTTTTTTTTTTTTAAAGTAGCTCAGTAATTTCATTAGTAATTCAATGCATTTTTTGGCAAAGTAACTAGTAACTATAATAATTTACTTTTTAAATATGAAATGTATTTTACGTTAAATGTTAAATGTATTTTTTCCAAACACTTGAAGTAATACAGCATAAAACTAATGTGGACCAGTATGTTTTTTTTAGTCAGTGGACAACAATAATATATAGTAGATCACATGACTTCAAGACAGCATCAATCTCATTCATTTAAATCAAAACTGGTATTCATACTTTATTTAGTGATGTAAGAATTAAACGTCCATGTAAAAGTAGAGATGTTCACATTTCAGCCTACAAAAATTCCACTTCCAACTAGAGAAAACACATTGCAATAAGTTTTGTAAATTTTTTTAAATGTTTTACACATGCACACACACACACACACACTATAACGACAGTTGTCGTCCAATAACCCTTACAAATAGGTACTAGTGACTCACTAGTTACTTAGTACTTGAGTAGTTTGTTTGATTCAATACTTATTCTTACTCAATTATTTGGATGAGTAATTTTTACTTTCACTTTAATAATATTCCCCAAAAGTAACATCACTCACAGTATTTGAGTACAATTTGTGACTGCTTTACCTGTGGCTACTTAGGTAACATTAGCCATGGACAGAGGTGGGTAGTAACGCGCTACATTTACTCCGTTACATCTACTTGAGTAACTTTTGGGATAAATTGTACTTCTAAGAGTAGTTTTTATGCAACATACTTTTACTTTTACTTGGATATATTTATAGAGAAGAAACGCTACTTTTACTCCGCTCCATTCATCTACATTCAGCTCGCTACTTGCTACTTTTTTATCGATCTATTAATGTTTGTTTTGGTTTTTCAAAGTAGGAACTGCGCATGCCTGTGTTTCACCAATCACATGCAGTCACTGGTGACGTTGGACCAATTAAACAGAGCCAGGCGGTCACATGACCGTGATACGTAAAACCCGACTTAAACATGTTGACAAACTTATTGGGGTGTTACCATTTAGTGGTCAATTGTACGGAATATGTACTTTACTGTGCAATATACTAATAAAAGTTTCAATCAATCAATCAAAAGTGAAAAGGAAAAAAGACACTTTTTATTTCAACCGTACTTACCGTCAAAAGCCTAAAGACAGATTGCACAGTTCCTGTCTTCACAATAAAAGTACCGCTCCATCGCGCCTGCGCTAACAAAATAAGAGTCTCCGAAAGCCAGCGTAAAAAAGCTAGCAAGCTACGGTGTTTGCCGCCAATGTATTTCTGGTTTAAGTGTATAAAAACGAATATGGAAGCTGGACAAATAAGATGCCCAAAACCAACGACTTTTATGTCGTATTAGACAGAGAGGGGGACTTTTTTCTCCTCCGTTTGAAAACATGGACGTTATCAGCAATACTGTCTGATTCCAATCAATGCAAGTCATAACAATCAGGTAATAGACCAACTTATATTCTTGTCTTCATGAAAGATAGGAATCTATATGTTAAACATGCATGTATATTAACTAAAACACCTTTAACATGTCAACAAAAACGGCAAAATAAATAAATATAACTTATATATAAATGTATGTGTGTATATATATATATGTATATATATATATATATATATATATATATATATATGTATATATATATATGATATCTGTGTGTATGTATATGATATGTGTATGTATGTATATGTATATATGAGGTAGATCACCTCGACTTGGTCATTTATTAAGCAATTGATTAACGTTGAAAAACTATGGTCAATTGTACGGAATATGTACTGTACTGTGCAATATACTAATACAAGTTTCAATCAATCAATCAATCAATCAATCAATGCCTACTGAGCCATGGTGCTGTTAAGTTATTGTGGCTCAATGAGCCTTAATGTTTTTTATTTTAATGTACTATTATTTAATATATATTATTGTTTTAGTTGCTTAAGAGATAATCCTGGCTCTGAATTTCATTTGCTCGTTGCTATTCTTACGTTTTTGTGTATTATTCGTTGCCATAATCATTAAACAAACAGGTTACTCAGTACTTGAGTAGTTTTTTCACAACATACTTTTTACTTTTACTCAAGTAAATATTTGGGTGACTACTCCTTACTTTTACTTGAGTAATAAATCTCTAAAGTAACAGTACTCTTACTTGAGTACAATTTCTGGCTACTCTACCCACCTCTGGCCATGGATGTTTTGACCACTGGTTGTTCTGAGTCTACCAAGGTTTCAAAGAGCATAAACTGGTTGGTGGCTTGTTTGTTTGGATGATTGCACTTTAAAGGAACAGAGAGTTCTCATTGAACTCAGATTCTGGCTCATTTTATTATTCATTTAAAATCTGTTCCTGATAATGTTTTTTTTCCTCCCATTGTGTTTTTTTTAATCTATTTTGGCACCGTATTTTGTTGATGTTGCACTGTGGTCTTGGCACAGTAAATATTAAATTGTGCAAGTTTTGGGAATGAGCTTAAGGCGGGCACATAGTGCATAGCTGCAGAGCAACAAGGCGCTCGGTTGTGTTTAAGAGCTAAAATGTGTGCCTGTACGGCAGGTCTTTTGTCACTCTGCAGGAAAGGGGGCACTGATAATGCATCTTTTTTTCAGAATATTTTTGGGATATCCATGAATGTTCTCAAAGATCGAATGGTCGATCACAATCAACAGATTTGTGACCCATGATCTAGAAGAGGTAAAAGTCACAACAAGGTGTTATGATTCCTTGCTTGGGTCATGTTTTGTTTACTTTAGTATTTCCTTAGTTGTTGGTTAATTCTGGTTCAACCCCCTTGTTTGTGTTCTTAGTTGTCATGGGTGCTGATGTGTCACCTGCCTCTGATTAGTGGTCCGGACGCTCACTTGATACCAGTCATTATTCAGAGAGCTATTCATATTCCCACCTCGTGCCATAGTCTGCCTGGCAGTCTTGTTGGCATTGGTATTCATGAGAGTTTAGAATTACTAGCTTCTTGCTCCCGTTTTTGCTAAGTCTTGTTGTTAAGCCTTTGCCGTAGCTTTTTCTATTTTCTGATTTTTGCCTTGTTAGTGGAATAAATCATCCTTTTTACCTGCACATTGCTTCCTGATGTCCTTCTGCATCTTGGAGAAACAACCACCGCAAAACCATGCGACCCCGACGTGACACAAGATTTGCATGAGTGAACTACTGTCACTCCCTCTACACTGGAATGAACCAGGCCTCAATCGCTCGATTGCATTTATTCCAAAATGCTGCTGCTCGCCTAGCACTAAAAAACATGAACACTTTACCCACATTTTAGCGTCCCTTCACTGACTCCCAGTTTATTTTGGAATTAATTTTAAATATTATTGTTTTTAAATCTTTTAACGGATTAGCGCCACAATATGTGTCAGACCTTTCAAAAACCAAAAACCCGTTTAAAATCCAGAGGTGATCGTGCATTTTCTGCTGTGGCTCCAAAAATACGGAACAATATCCCTCTTGGTATTCGGACGGCACCCTCTTTAATGAGTTTTAAATCACGTCTTAAAACATACTTTTACTCTTTGGCTTTCAAACCAGCATGAGAGCTGTGATTTTAGTCTATTTTATTTTCTCTGATGTATTTTATGTATTTATTATTTTATTTTTAAATGTTGTAAATTGTCCCTGCGATGAGGTGGCGACTTGTCCAGGTGTACACCGTCTTCCGTCCGATTGTAGCTGAGGTAGGCACCAGCGCCCCCTGCGACCCCAAAGGGAATAAGCGGTAGAAAAAGGATGGATGGATGGATGTTGTAAATTATTGACTCTCATAGTATGTATGTCTCAACTTCTGTGCAGCACTTTGTGAAACTTCCATTGTTGTTGTTTTTTAAATGTGCTACATAAATAAAGTGGATTGGATTGAACCAGCAAAAGGATCACTACTGCTGCCAGAGGGGAATAGTGAGGTCAAAACTACACGGTAGCATTATGCGCTAGTGTTCTGTCGAAATGAGCTGCTTTGTCAAAAAAAAACTTACCGGTTGCTTTTACTAGTAAGCAATGGTGATGAAACCAAAATGTAGGCTACCAATATTTGCATCAATTTGAAATCCACGGACACAATGAAAGGAATATAATTTTGAATAATTACTCTTATGTAGCGCGAGTGATAAAGCCTACATGAGGTATGTCTAAACAATCTATTTATGTGCGATTGTACTTTTGTTCAAGGAAAACTTTAGCGTTGTAGTGCATGCGTGCACATGCTCAGTGGTGTTGGGTAGCTTTTTTTTATGGATAGCGCATTTTGACAAAACGCCGTATCCAATTTCCGTTAAAGTCCCACCAGTGCCAGTAACCCTCCCTACTTGAGACACTGTTTAACCCGTTTCAGTCAACAACCATCCAATGTCGACCAACTCATCAAATTCTTCGTTTTTGTTGACATTATATGGGAGCCAAAATAGTAATTTTTATGGAAATTGGTTTTCATTTTAGGGCTGTCAAACAAAGAAAATATTAAATCCCAATTTAATCGCAGTTTGTTCAGAGTTAACCCAGAATTAATCACATTAAAATGTGTACCCTCGACATATCATTTTCAAATTGTTGTTACCATGGCAAGACAATTAGTTTGTATAATGAAATGTTTTTCAAACATTATGCTTTTTTAATCAGCTCAACACAAAAAGGACATAAACAAGCTTTTAATGACTATTTAAAAAATTGGTGTCTTGCCAGACTTTTTATTTTGTTGCAATACAACATTTTTGTTCCTGCTGTAAAAGTATTTGCATTCAAAGGAGAAGCTATGCCATGTTTAGATACCAGTTGTATGCATTAATAAAACACATTGTGGATTTTTACAATCACGATTTGATTGTCAAAGATGTTTGGTAATGTAATCTGTGATAGTTCTATCTAAATTTGGTAATGTAATCTATGATAGTTCCACCTAAATAAATGCTTCTCTTAGTTTGTACGTTACATGTTGTACAAGTTAATAGTATTGGTTTTGTTGCATGTCAATGTCTTGATCTTCTCTATTTATTCATTAATACAATTTAATATTCAGCCTGCTAAACATTCTGCAACTGAGGACTTTCAAACAGAACATCTTAGAAAATAATAATACACTTCAGTTCAATCTGCCAGCAAACATTTATTTAGGTAGAAATATCACAAATTCAATTACAAAACATCTTTGACAAAGCAGGATCGTAAAGTAAGACAGTTTTTCATTTTGCTATGGTCGTTAGACGTGTATTATTGTGAAACCATAAGTGTAAGATTTGTATAAAAGAGGTGTGTTGACATGTTTTGATGACAGGAGAGTCTTAGATAAAAAAGTTACTCCAGACATCCTCTATACCTTCTTTTTTTTAACTGAGCTTTCATTCCATCGGGGGCGGTATAGCTCGGTTGGTAGAGTGGCCGTGCCAGCAACTTAAGTGGGTTCCAGGTTCGATTCCCGCTTCGGGACTCAAGACTTCCTAACTATCCTTTCATTAAATTTTTAACAACTGTTGTGTGTGGTACTCGATCGAAAAAGTGGCTTTTACTTCCTCACGTGAAAAAAAGTAACATATCTATTGTTAGCGCAAAATGGCTTCCTGTTCTGTGCAAAGTAAGCTTCAAGATACAAGTATGGCAGTGATAACCTTGATTCTACAACATCAACTAACAAAATACACCCATTTCTTTCTTTTTTGTAAGTGTGTCCCTACTTCGAGAACTGCCAGAAGAGAAACTTGCCAAGATTGTTGACTGTCTTGAAATTGTGAGGCTATATTTTTATTTCTCTTGAATTTATTGTTTTGTTATAAGTTAAATTTGAGATGAATGACGAAGAACCATTTTTCGTTTTTTTATGTGTCTTTTTGCAGGACTACTTTGAGAAAGGAGAATACATTATTCGTGAAGGTGAAGAGGGGAACACTTTCTTCATCATAGCGAAAGGAGAAGTAAGATTTACCTGCTCACTTGCACAGCAAAGATTAATCAATGTGCGATCAGGGCTGGCGGGGGAGGCGCCTGTCATCATGGAAATAAACATTTTCGGCGTGGCGCAGTGGGAAATTGGCCGTGCGCAACCTGAGGGTCCCTGGTTCAATCCCCACCTAGTACCAACCTTGTCACGTCCGTTGTGTCCTGAGCAAGACACTTCACCCTTGCTCCTGATGGGTGCTGGTTAGCGCCTTGCATGGCAGCTCCCTCCATCAGTGTGTGAATGTGTGTGTGAATGGGTAAATGTGGAAGTAGTGTCAAAGCGCTTTGAGTACCTTGAAGGTAGAACAGCGCTATACAAGTACAACCCATGTATCATTTAATACATAAAATAATATTTGTCCATTGAACCGTTTCTCTGTATTATTCCAATCTTGTTTTTTGTTTTTTTTATTATTATTTCTATGATAAAAGTTGTTGAATTTCCTGATCAAATCCAAGGCACAAACCTGAGATGAAGTTGAAGGAACCGACCATATATACTTTATTGCACAATATTTAAAAACTGGGTTGGATGGTCTGTGCTTGATTTCGTTTGTCTGCAATATTATATTTGGAAGAAACTTGTTTTCTTTACTGTAAAGCAGGGGTTTTGAACTCAGATGACTTGGGGCCACTGACTGCAGACACTGGGTGAGGCTGGGCCGCAAGAATAAATTTCACAAAATATCTAATATGCGATTTTTAATTTGTTCATCGTCTTTATATAGTTTTCCCGCTCTGGCAACATACTTACCAACTCTACCGATTTTCCAGGAGACTTCCGAATTTCGGTGGGCATCTATCAAAATTGTCCCGATATTCGCCTGGCCAATGGCCAAAAACATTAAGGGTGTGTCGTATTAGCGCTGCCTTTAACGTTGTATACGTCATATCATTGAACAAGCTCTATCTGACAATTACAGCATGCTGGCTCAGCCATATACGTATAAGACGTATAAGTATTCTACAGACACACATTGGTGACTGCAAGACATACTTGATCAACAGCCATACAGGTCACACTGAGGGTTGCGATACAAACAAATCTAATACTGTTACTAATATGCGCCACACTGTGAACCCACACCAAACAAGAATGACAAACACATTTCGGGAGAACATCTGCACCGTAACACATCATAAACACAACAGAATAAATACCCAGAACACCTTGCAGCCGTAACTCTTTTGAGCTACAATATACACCACCTCAACCGACGCATGGTTTAATGTGTGGCGGCAGGGTTGGGGGTCGGGGTTTGGTGGTAGCGTTGGTGTATAATGTAGCCCAGAAGAGTCAGGGCTGCATGGGATTCTGGGTATTTGTTCTGTTGTGTTTATTTTGTGTTACGGTGCAGATGTTCTCCCAAAATGTGTTTGTCATTGTTGTTTGGTGTGGGTTCACAGTTTGGCGCATATTTGTAACAGTGTTAAACTTGTTTATATTGCCACCCTCGGTGTGACCTGTGCGGCTGTTGATCAAGTATGTCTTGCAGTCACTCACATGTGTCAATTAGCCATATCCATCATATGGCTGACCTGACAAGCTACTTGTACAGGTTGTAGACTCCAAAAGTAGAACCTTTGCGGCACACACTGAATAATTTACAAGTCGGAGAAACTCAACATGAAATTGAGGGAATGATCGCCCTGAAATTCTTAAGTTTGCCGGAAAAATTCACGCCACATATATAAAACTCGCGGGCCGCACTAAAATACATTTTCATATCAACATGCGGGCCATAATTGGCCCGTGGCCGCGTGTCTGAGACCCCTACTGTAAGGGGTGTTCCTACCCGACATCAGAAAAGAAAAAAAACAGTATTGGTTTACGGTACATCTGACTGCATCCAAAATCTCTGATATTAACACTTCAATGGGGGCAGTCCTTTCTACAACCCCTGACAAAAATTATGGAATCACCATACTTTGAGGATGTCTTTTCAGCTATTTTTATTTTATTACCGTTACACAAAACTATAGTAATTACAAATGGCAACTCTCTAATTTTAAAAAACACACACAAAAAAATGAATACACCGGTGTATATATTGTGGTAGTGCGTAACAGTTTAATTTTTGGATCAAGTAGAGTAAAAAATTATGGGACCACTCAAATCTGAGGAAAAATGTATGCAATCACCCTGTACATTTTCATTTCCAAAGCTAACACCTGTTTTAGATTAAATATGTTCATTTGTCTGCAGTTAAAAAGGTGAACTGTTGCAACAGGTAGATTGACATGAATCATGGCTCCAACATGATAGAGATCTAAATTGAAACAAAGGAGAGGATTAGCAAACATTTTAAAAAAGAAAATCATCATACAATGTTACAAAAGATGTTGATTGTTTACAGTCAGCTCTGTCTAAAATCTGGACCAAACAACATGGAGAAGTTGTAAAAGGCAAGAATACTGGTAGACCAATGAAAATAACGCGGGATGGGCACCGAATCTGATACATTATTGTCACCGATCGAATCCCGCCAGTCCAACAGTGCAATAATACGGTACCTAGGTCGCACTGTTGCACATTAAATCACGTCTGGTTGCTGACTCAGCCGGCTCGAACTCGGGATATAGCGATAAATGGTATTAATGAAGTAAAACTCCCAAAGGTTACTATTACCATTTTAAAAGAAAATTACTTAAAATAATTAAAAAATAAAAAGGGATAACTGCACATTGATAAACCCACGGACTGACTGGCGCTTGCTCGCTAGTTTAAAGTTTGGCTGCCAAAAAGTGAGTCAATACTTTGCCACATCTCATTTGTGCACGAATTATTTGTTTACCCCAAGATAGTTACATATGTAATTATAAAGTACACACTGTGCTGAAAAGCTGAAACCTACCCCAAACTACAACCTATGTTTGCCAAATTGATTCAAAGTAATATTTTGATACGTCTTCTGTGCGAGAAGCACAGATGAGATGTGTCCATATCAAAACATTACTTTGAATCCCTTTTTGGCAGCCAATAATAAATTGATTTAATGAATAGATCCAAAAACGTTTTTATTATTTATTATGTGCTTGAACAAAGGGCATTTAATATTGTATGGAGCTTTGAAACAAGAAAAGGGTTTTAGCACATCAACATCAAATCGATTAATACCATAGAAATGGCCAAAACTTTAAATTTTTTGGACATGATAAAGGCCTAAATTGTTTCAAACACATATCGTTACAATAACCACAAATATAAAGTGTTTTTCTTACCTATAGTAATCAGTTGTTAGACAAAGTACAAGCAGTGGAGCTTCAGCATACGGCGGGAATCAATTTTTGGCAGGTGCCCCCCTGAAAAAATGAATTGCCCCCCCCACCCCCGAAATGTTTTTCTGCAGCTGGGTCTGCTTAAGCAGAATTGAGTATGGCCAAATAAAATTGACTCAGAGATGTAATGATAATACAAGATTTAACAACTGTACAACAGTTGTTGTAATCAGCTCATTTTTAAATATTCCAGTGAAAAAAAATATGTTATTATTAAATCAATCAATATCTATTAACACACAAAAGTACGGAAAATTGATACTGTTGACAACCGGTATTGATTCCCACATACTGGGAATTGGTACATACCGGTTCAAATGTGAATGGTACCCATGGATCAATACAAAAAACTGAAAATGCACAGCAAAACAAATAAAGAACAAATGGGCAGACTCTGGAGCCCCCATATCTGAACAAATTCTAAAAAAAACGCTAAAAGAGATGAGATTTAAATAAAGAAAAGCTAAACGAGCGCGGGCATTACACCTAAATAGAAAAAGATTAAGTTAAAATCGACTAAGGAAAGCAATCGTGGACTATGGATGATTGGATAAAAGTCATATTCAGGGATGAATCGCAAATCTGTGTCAGGAAAGGTGTTTTTGTTTAAAGTTTTGTTTAGTGCCAGTCCAATGAGATTTATAAGGACTGCCAGAAGAAAACATAAACATTTTCACATTCATTGAAGATACGCAGCTGCATGTCAGGTAATGGCACTGCGGAGATGGCTTAAATAAATGCACAAGTTTACCTTGACATTTTGGACACATATCTTAATCCATCAATCAAAAGGATGTTTGGAGATGATGACTTACTTTTTTAAGATAATAATGCATCTTGCAATAAAGCAAAAATTAAAAATTAAAACTTCACTTGAAAGTAAGATTTGTAAAGTCAATGTGCTGGCCTGCAAAAAGGATTTTAATCCAAGTGAAAATCTGTGGTGGAATTGAAGAAAATAATCCATGATAAAACAGCAACCTGCATAAATGATCTGACAATCAATCAGAGAGAAAATGGAAAAAAGATTGATGGAGAGCACTGTTTGTCACTCGCTCAGAGACTGCAAGCTGTTATAAAAGCCAGAGGTGGTGCAACAAAGTACTAGTGGTGTTTTGTAGTCTTATTTGTTTGAATGATTTTCATGATTCCATTTTGTTGGAGAGATTGCATATATTCCCTTTGCTTGATCTAAAAATGAAGTTGTCACTGACTACCACCATGTAGTTTTAGTGTTTCTTAGAGCCAGAAACTTGCCATTTGAAATACTTATAATTTTGTGTCATGTCGATCTGCATTTTTTCTACAAAAATTCACGAGTGAATAAATATTCTTTATATCGAGTGATCAGTGTTGCCACAGTTACAGTACTTTGAAAAAATAATCAGATTCCTGCTTACTCTTATAAAAAGTAATTTAATTACTTTATAGGTGAGTTGCAATCACGTGACTTAGAGGCACTTCCGAGCACATTTTGGTTTCATGCGATGGTCTAAGCCCCGTTAGGCCACTGTTTATTAAAGTTAAAGTACCAATTATTAACCTGAATCAGTGCCGATCTAGGCCTATTTTGAAATGTTTAGAGGAAAGTATAAAAGCGATCACAGAAAAAATGTTAAATCAAAAATATATTTTTTTAAAGATTTAAAACCTTTATCATCATCAAGGGGTTCCTGCTAGCTCACTTCACTTGACACAGTATTTAGAGAAGAAAAGATTGGAGGCACATCTTGTCTTTACATCCAAGGGTTCCACAAATGAAAGCAATAATCCGTGAAAGAGAAAATTGGACGTATTCGTGTGTCGCTAAGTAACGTATTTGATTGACATACCGAGTGCCATGCTGCTGGTATAGTGGCATAAATGAGAAAAAGGATACGTTTGTTTGAAGTTAATTTCCTGCTACAAATTAGTCTCATCTGCAATTCATTTCTGCAATTGTTTTTATTATGTGATGTATATTTTGTTGTATTATTTAGCTGAATATGTCCCTGTTGTTCAGCATGAATGTTTGCCAGCGATATCAGGATATAGTATACGCGGTTGAGCCTACGAGAGATTTATTCATCTAGTTTATTGATACTATTAGGGATAATTTGTTGATGCTAACAAAAATCAATAAATACACTATAATGTGGTCATACTTGGTGAATAAAGCACTTTGCTGTCCTGCACAACAACAACAACAACTAAGCTTTTAGTTTCTGTTATTTAAATCGATAAAGAAACAACATAATCTATGCAACATTTGGACCAAAGAAACATAATTACATGTTATGTACAGTAGACCACTCGGAGGTGTTTTAAATGTCGACAAAAAAAAATCATGATATGACCCCTTTATGCGCCTTACATTCCAGTGTGCCTTTTAAATTAAAATATCATCGGGAGTGCGTTTTATAATCTGGTGCAATGGATTATGGATTATGGTTAAAAAAAATACGGTAACTATAATGTAAACAACACATGTACTGTAATCACATTTTATACTGTAGCAGAAAAAAGTAATAGTAATAATGACACAGAAGTACAAAAGTAAGTAGGAGTAATAATGTAGAAGTAAAAGTGCAGAATTAATGAAATACCAAAAACATGTCTCGTCCTTCCATTATCTGAACATATTCCAATTAAAATCACCAGACCCGCACAGTAGAAAATCATGGTCTGATCAGTGGCATATTTGGGGGTCTAAAGCAGTCATCGGGGCTAACCACATAATAAAAACAACATCATTTAGCATGTTGTTATAAACAGCCATGGCATCTGCACATTACTGCCTCGTGATTTCACCTATACCAACGTTTACTGTACGACTATCGATAGAAATCGGACAATAAACTGCAGACAAATAAACTGCAGACAAATATTAAATGGGGTTCAGTATTTGAAAACAACAATTTGGCAAAATGCAAGTTATCTCCTTTTTGTTCTTGCTACCGTGTTAATGAGCAACCTGGATTAATATTGAGCAGAGCTCAAGAAGTAAAAAATAAAGTCAGTGCCTCACCAGCCATTAACCTGACTGCACATCTCTAATGTAAGCATACCATTATTGAATTTGATTTACTTAATGAGACACATTTGTTTGAAGGTGATAGTTACACAAAGCACAGAAGGCTTTTCCGAGCCTCAGGAAATTAAGACCCTTGGAGT
Organism: Nerophis ophidion; assembly: GCF_033978795.1. Taxonomy (NCBI): domain Eukaryota; kingdom Metazoa; phylum Chordata; class Actinopteri; order Syngnathiformes; family Syngnathidae; genus Nerophis; species Nerophis ophidion. Next base: position 46,016,652 of record NC_084619.1, read on the forward strand.
CGGAGACTACTTTGGAGAGAAAGCACTCATCAGGTAGGTGAATATGTATGTTTTTAGTCCTTTATATTACATATAGGGCCTGTCCTTATATGATAAAAATACCAAGCGCTAAAGGGCGTGTGCAAATTATGATATTGTGTGTACTGTTCGTGGTTGGGTGTGTGGTGTGTGATCTACTAAGACGGTGCATGTGCAAATCTATTTAAATTATATTTGTATGTGTACTATGCGGCGTTCACCAAGGAAACACTTATTTACTGCACATTCAATGTTATCATGGTCCTACCTGTGGAGTTTTGCCTTGTTTAGAGGCATGCAAGCAATGGAATACCATTTTTGGGCCATTACAGAGTCCTGCAGTGTGATCCTTTTAAACGGGCTGGAGGTGCATCCAGGGAGCCACTGGCACTGTTTGCGAGCAGACACAGGAAAATGCTTATTGCAAAATTTTTTTTTTCATATACAGTATATGAAAAGACAAGATTAGTTATTTGCTTCTAACAAATAAATACAACACAGCCACTTTGATAATGCCACTACTTGAGAGGTTAAAAACATGTGTTCTACACCAATCCCTCAGAGAAATTAAACTCTAAAGCAGTTTGCATGTTCTCCCCTTCATTCGGTTAGTTTATACAGGTTTTTTTCCCCAATATTGTGCATTTAGTAGTTGGATTGCTCTACCTTGGCCATATTAATGGTTGATACTTTCTGTATCGTTGCAGTGAAGATCTTCGCTCAGCCAACATCATCTGCAATGAGAATGACACACGCTGTCTAGTGGTGGACAGAGAGTGAGTATCTGGTTTGTCACGTATATCAAATCCTAAAGTGTACCTGGTTTCGAGTATAACCGGCTAATTTAAAGCAGTCCATACAGGAATTCACAATGTCGCGATCGCACCAATCCCTGTGAATTATGTGCAGCCTCGCAACTTTGTCCAATACCCGCAGCACACACGTAAACTTTCTAATCAAAACTTATGTTTCCTATGTTGCTGAAGCAGAAAGAACAATGTATCACAATACAACAAGTCTTGATTGCTCAAACTGCACAATTAAGAGAGACAGATTTATTCATTATGGCATCAGGGCAGGCTATTCAACTAAAGCTTTTCATTTGGCCCACCAAATAACCCCCAAATAGGCTTGATTAAACCATTTAAACTAGGGTTTCTCATGCATGCAGTACTCCCGCCACCCAACAGCGAGGCATATGTTTCACAATGAAGCAGCAGTGGGGTGAGTAGACGAAGACTCATTCTAACCAAATATGGCATAAAAATAATAATATGGCAAATATCGACCCTGAAAATAAAATGTAAATATATAGCAAACATCAAACATAACAGCAGCTGAACCAGCAAGTATGAATGTTCTCCCCTGAGCCAGCACTTGAGGCATTGTTTTCTGTCGGACAGCCACTTTGTGATGTCTTTTGTTTTCGTGGTTGTGTTTTTTGGCTGAGTAGTTATAACTCTCTGGCAATCAAAGTGCATTTAATACATGTAGCACTAAATCTGACCAGTAGAGGACAATAACGCTACACCTTAGGTTTATTTGTGTGCAAAGTTTACTGTGGATGTTAAATTGCTGTATGTGTCAACATCTGTAGTTTATTGTGTGAATGTATTAACACTAAACCCTCTATTTTATTTATGCAAAAGACACAATGGAGTCATTTTGTAATGTTTATCTTATGTTTCTATTTTCAGTCTTACAAACCTAAATTTAGGAAGAATTGTAAAGAAATAAAACTGAGGAAGGAAAATAATTCTAAAGAAAGAACAACAGTCCTCATCAAAACTTCTGGAGCTTCTGTTAATTTATGTTAACGGTTAACTTTCTGTCTAGCTGCACACGCTGGAAACAAGTAGCAAGGGTAGAATAATGAATTTAGTGACAATGGATTGTGAAAGCCGATGTGTTTACTTTGCTGTTAAGTAAACTTAATCTCAAAGGAATAAAACCTGCGAAGGCACTTTCTGACAAAAATCCAAATTTCCATGTTTGACCCCTAAGCCATTTTGCCCTTGAACCTGCAGCCCTCTTTATTATGTAGCTGAATAGCCCTGCTTTACGGAAATGCAAATGTATTAATAATCAGATAATACATGAGCCAGATTTTAGCATAGTTGTTCATCTGTCATCCTCCCGCATACTTCCTGTTCCTGTCTACAGCGCTAAGCCTTGTGGGTAATGAAGATTAATAAAAAAAAAAAAAATGTTGCAACTTTCTGAAAAATATGCAGCAAATACAGGCATTTTAGGCGATGATAATCGCACAAAAAGCCCGCGAAATCATGAATGGACTGTTAAAGTTCAAGCAGCGTGTATATAAAACGTTGATGGAATGCTACAGTGGTGACTCCTATTAGCCGTATTTTCCAAGCTTTTATCATCTTTTAAAATCCTTTAAAAAAAGACATGTGCTCTTGTCTCTCATAATGACCTGTAAATGATGGGCAAAAGTCTCCCCTAAAAAAGGTAGTTTCCCCCCAGAGCCACTTCGAGGCAGGCATATATAAGGGGGCCTTCAGATATGTGAAAGGGGCATCATGTCTACATGCTGTTCCATCATGCTCCAGCTCTTTTATTCTGTGCTAATACAGTAGTAACGTTGCCTTCTTCATAGAAGACCTGATTTACTAAGATGCAAATACCACACACTAAGCAGCTTGTACAATCAATAAAATGTGTATTATTAGTGGGCATGTTGCATGTGATTTACTATGACTGTACAATTGAAAGTGGTGTAGACCGCCTTATTTAAATGTGGATTTTGCCTGTACGGTACAGGGCAACACCTTGGAGACACTCTCACTTACTGCACATTCATGTTATCATGCTCCTACCTGTGGCGTTTTGCTATGTTTTCAAACATGCAGGAGACATCTACCACTTTTAATGGAAGCAGTTCTGCAGAGCAACTAGCCAGCCACCTGTTAAGTGGGATTAATCTACTATATCTTTCATCATTGCCTCTTTCAGGCCCAAAAAAGTACTCAATGTCGGGCCATCTTTCTGCTGAGATTACAAGTACTAGCTATATTCCTCTTTGTAATCTCTGATTGTCTAGTCCTAGTGTCATTGGAGCTGACGTGTACAACTACTGTATGTTCGAGAAGCTAGTGATACGATTAGTCTGTCGTACAGTATGTGTTTACTCGGCCTGTTGCGAGGCAGCTCCTTCAGATTGACTCTCCTTTTGCGAGTCAATTTGAAGGGCACCGGGAATACACTTAACTACAAAATCCAAAACCAGTGAAGTTGGCACATTGTGTAAATGGTCAAAAAATCATTTACATATCCTTTTCAACTTATATTCAATTGAATAGACTACGAAGACAAGATATTGAATGTTCGAACTGAGAAATTTACACTTTTTGTTGCAGGCATCAAATTCCAAATGAGCTAAGATTTGCAAAAAATAACAATGTTTTCCGGTTCGGACGTTAAGTATCTTGTCTTTGCAGTCTATTCATTAAATATAAATTAAAAAGGATTTGCAAATCATTGTATTCTATTTTTATTAACAATTTACACAATGTGCCGACTTTTGTATAAAAAACGATTCACAATAGCGAGCCGTTCGTTTGGGAGTCGTTCTTTTATGCACATTACAGTTACAGCATCACCTGACTGGCAACATGACTGGAAAATGAGTCACAGTCAAAGGTAACTTTGCAGCATTTGGATTCCCTTTGTTTTCATTTTTTATTTATAATTTATATTAGGTGAGGGATCAGACAAAGAGCAGCTTAAATACCTTTATAAAAAGTAAGAGTCCATGGTTCTCGCCCGGGAAAGGGTGGAGTGCCATCTCCAACTTGGGGAGGAGATTTTGCCCAAGTGGAGGACTTCAAGTACCTTGAAGTCTTGCTCACGAGTGGGGGAAGAGTGGATCGTGAGATCGACAGGCGGATCAGTGCGGCGTCTTCAGTAATGTGGACGCTGTATCGATCCGTTGTGGTGAAGAAGGAGCTGGGCCGGAAGGCAAAGCTCTCAATTTACAGGTCGATCTACGTTCCCATCCTCACCTATGGTCATGAGCTTTGGGTTATGACCGAAAGGACAAGATTACGGGTACAAGCGGCCGAAATGAGTTTCCTCCGCCAGGTGGCGGGTCTCTCCCTTAGAGATAGGATGAGAAGCGCTGTCATCCAGGAGGAACTCAAAGTAAAGCTGCTGCTCCTCCACATCGAGAGGAACCAGATGAGGTGGTTTGGGCATCTGCTCAGGATGCCACCGGAACGCCTCCTTAGGGGGAGGTGTTTGGGGCACGTCCGACCGGCAGGAGGCCAAGGGGAAGACCCAGGACAAGTTGGGAAGACTATGTCTCCCGGCTGGCCCGGGAACGCATCGGGATCCCCCGGGAGGAGCTGGACAAAGTGGCTGGGGAGAGGGAAGTCTGGGCTTTTTTGTTCAGGCTGCTGCCCCCGCAAACCGACCATGAATAAGCGGAGGAAAATGGATGGATGGATTTATATTCTTATTTGGATTAACTTTTCTGGTTCATTGTTCTGACGTAGTTTGTGTGTACACACACTAGGCAGGCTAGTAAAATTTTGTATCCGCATTTTTATTCTATCTTAATTTTTGCTCAGTTTGATGTATACTTTTTATACATATAAATACATAATATTCTTACTTATAACTAATGGGTTTTGTCTGTATTAAAAGGCTCTTGTGCTACAAAGTTTGTTTCCGTGAGTGAAAATTCTAAATTGTGATGTCACTGTTAAAGCATAAGGATATGTCACCACCGTACGTAATATTTACAATGAAAACACAATAAAAATAAAATCAAAGTCAATATTTTGGAACAATTCCCACCAATAGATTAATATTTGTTTATTTCTATGAATGTTCTCATTCATCCAGGTCATTGCTATCTCAGGGCATTCAATTGATCGCAACTGGACTGTTTGGTTTGTCTTAGAGGCTTCATCAGTTAGTGCTCATGGACTTACATTGGTCAGATCTAGTCCAGTGGCTGGTGCCAAAACCCCAAATATTTATAATCCAAAACCAGGAGGATGTGCCTGGACAAGGATTGTTTCGCCCTATTAATACCAATATTTGTATAGAATGTTCTAATCCACATCTTATTTTTTAACTGCTACTAGTAATTTGTTTTCATTGATTAAAAAACAGTATAATAAGAAGTGAAGTGACTTAAAATCATATAGCGCTTTTTTTCTCTAGTGACTCGATCAAAGCGCTTTACATTGTGAAACCCAATCTCCAAGTTACATTTAAACCATTGTAGGTGGCACTGGGAGCAGATGGGTAAAGTGTCTTGCCCAAGAACACAAGGGCAGTGACTAGGATGGCGGAAGCGGGGATCAAACCTGGAACCCTCAAGTTGCTGGCACATCCACACTACCAACCAAGCTATACCGTCTAAACTAAAGTAACGAGCAAGTCTTTTTACCGCTCTTTGAAACGAAAGGCTCCTCAAGATCCGATTCCCTTCAAAGAGCAAATAATTGAATCTCTAATGGGAACTGGTGGGAAACAGAACATTTTATTGAAATTTAGAGTTGTTCTTTGGCTTTATTTTATCAAAATACATTGTGAAATGTTAGTGTGGGGCAGTGACTGCAATACAGATGGCTACACTGCTTACATAAAAGTGTAGGCTACGGGAGTTTGTGTCTGTGTTTGTTTTTCGCAAAACCGCCCATTCAAGCACTACAGTCTACTAAGCTGTGCTTGTGCATGTGTAAACACTTTTGTGTTGATAATAGTAAAACCTTCCATGTGCATCATCTCTTTTTTGACAAAGTAAGTGTGTCATTGTTTCAGTTGTTCAAAGCGTTTAACTTCTTTGCATATTTGTGTGACAGGTAAAAGAAATTGACAGCTTTTTACTTTCTCTCCAGTAACTTCAACCAGATGGTAGGAACCTATGAAGAACTTCAGGCTTACTTGAAGGAATATGTGGAAGAACTTTCCAGGAGTGATCAGAGGAGAAATGCTCTGTGAGTGTAAGAAAACATATTCTCTATTGTGGGAAATTATTTGAGTATAGTTTCGTATTGCTGTCTCAGGCCACATTCACCACAGATTGATTCCGCTGAGGCCCGAGAGCTCATACGTATAAAGGAGAGGATTATGCTCCTGCCACATAATCAGCCATTCCAGGATCTGCAGGTCATAGCGACTCTCGGCATGGGAGGATTTGGACGAGTGGAACTAGTGAGTTAAAATATTTTTATTGTAATACTGGTACTAGTAGCTTTCAGCTAACGCGCCACCCTAATGAGCATACGGTATAGAAAATGGATGGATAGATACTGGTACTATTGTACTTACCATTTGAACTTGAGCTGTCCTTGTCTGATATTGATATAAGATATCAGGCTGACAGCAATCATAAGTCATTTACCAAAGGTAAACAAGGTAGGCTAAAAATTAGTAGCAGCTAACAGCTACACAGCAGTTAAGCACACAATAGCACACAAGTTAGACATGCATAAAAAGTGTTCCTAATTAAACAATATTGCAGTATAAACATCACATTTGTCAATATAAATATGTTTAAAATAAGTATTGTAGCATATTACTTAACAGTATCCAAAGCAGAAGTGTATTAAAAAATATTCAGTAACAAACGTTTCCGCATCTTTCAACTTACTGTGTCATGAGATTAACTTCATGAATTATTGTGGCCTCTAAGTGATGCCAGAAGAACAATTACCACTCTACTTCAACTTAAAGATAGCATATGTCCATTGCAAATGATTAATGATAAATAGGTTAGTGTTTTTCATACCTACCATTGTTCTATGTTTGACTATTTTTCACTTGATCAACCTTTTTCAAGCATTCCACAAGTATGTATGATTTACTGCTGATATAATATTACATCCATATCTGTGTCAGCCAAGACCCAAAACTCCATTATCAGTATCGTATCCGAAGTGTAAAAAGTTGTCACAACACCTCCAGTTTGAACTTTCCAAATGTGACAATCACTCATCCACGGTTACGGTCATGAAGTAAAGCAATAAAAAAAAAAAATCCAAATTTGACTACAAAGTCAAAAATAAAAGAAGACTTTTAATTTATTTGCTCTATATGCATTACAGAAAACAGACGGTGAATTGTTATTGTGACCACAGAAGAACAGAAATGAAGTGTCGTCATTTCTAGAGCGGCCGGGCCAGAAACCTGAGGGTTGCAGGTTCGCTTCCCACCTATTGACATCCAAATCGCTGCCGTTGTGTCCTTGGCCAGGGCACTTCACCCTTTGCCCCCGGTGCCGCTCACACTGGTGAATGAATGATGAATGAATGATTGGTGGTGGTCGGAGGGGCCGTAGGCGCAAACTGGCAGCCACGCTTCCGTCAGTCTATCCCAGGGCAGCTGTGGCTACAGATGTAGCTTGCCACCACCAGGTGTAAATGAATGATGGGTTCCCACTTCTCTGTGAGCGCTTTGAGTATCTAACAATAGAAAAGCCCGATATAAATCTGATCCATTATTATTATTATTATTATTATTTAAATACAGCAGATGAAAGGTATAATAGAACAGGTGACACATGGATTTTTTATTCAGGTAAAAAACATTTCATCATAAATGTGCAGGTAAAAGGATAAGTATTTGATGTCCTGCTAATTGTGTTAGTCTATATTGTATATAAAGCTGTGAGGTGCATGCAGTAAGGTGCATGGCTGGTGAGGCACTGACTTTTAAAAACATTCTAAATATGTGTGCTTTAAATAGTGTTAGTGCAGATTGGTCATTAAGGGAAAAACACAACAATTAAAGAGAATAATTCACTTAAAGCAGCACTCAGTAACTTTTCAGCCTTCGTAAAATATTTTCATCATGCATTTAAAACTTGTTGAATGACACATCTGTCATGGCCTTGTGGGGTCTGTATCGCTTTACGGCATACGTCAGTCCCCCTTTCCCTATTCGTTAATAAGAAGGAATTCGATGCAAATTTAATTTTTTCTTAATCAGAATTTTTACTGGAACGCCCCTTGTGGTCGGATTTCAGAGCCGGAAAGTTGAAGCATTGTCACCACCCCTAAGTTAGTTTCAAAGATGGCTGCTCTGGATGTAAACAATGATGTCTGCTTATATACTATCCATTACTAGCACTTTGGATGAGTGTTGGTCGCAGTAAATCCATCATAAACAGTGTATTCTTGTACGCTTATAGATGGTAACGTCACTGTAGTGTAAATTACTTTTATTTCATATGGTGTATGTGCAAAAGGTAGAGGACAGCCTTTAAATTAGGTAAAAAGGAAGACTATCAAGAACTCAGGAGAGAAATTCAATGCAAGATTAGAAACGACAAAAAGGAATGGCTGGAAAAAACAATGTGGAAAGGTGGACTATAATATGCAGAAAAAGTCTTAAGAATTGTACCAACAGATTCAAAAAGTGAAAACATCTAACTTCAAACCCAGCCAAATGTGCATCAAGAGTAGGGAATAAATCACACTGACAGAACCAAAAGATATTCTGATGAGATGGAATAGATATGTTGAGAACCCCTTCAATGACGACTTCTTTAAGACAAATGATGTACGGCAACACACAGAATTTGATCATGAACCACCACTACTAATGAGTGAAATAAAAATGGCCATCACACATTTGAAAGATGGAAAATCGCCTGGACTATATAATATCCCAGCAGAACTACCGTAAGTAAAAATAGCAGGAAGTCTACTAAAGTAAAACATAAGCTCTGTGAAGGAATATGGAAATAATGTGAATGGCTATATGATTGGCAAAAGCAAGAATTCGTCATGCTGCACAAAAACGGGAGCACCAAAGATGGTAACAATTACAGATCAATTGCCCTAATCAGCCATACTACTAAAGTCATGCTAATCATAATTCTCAACAGACTAAAAGCATAACAGAGGGTTTCTCTTCCACAGATTAGATTTTGCCCAAAAAAATGTGTGTATTAGGCCATATTTAGACAAATGTTTGTGTTAGGGAAAACAATGCCCCCCTTTTTTAGTTGTTTACTCTAAACCAACATCATAATTGCTCCTTCATTTAAGATGTCCAACACAAATTTATGAACACTCATTAAGGTGAGTTGAGTTCATGAAAAGTTTTACAGCACATAGCCATTATTGTTCCTAAATGAAAAAGGCAAATTATATTCATCTATTACATAAAAAAACAATACACAAGCAAACATTTGTGCTGCATGATAAATAATTCTGCAAACATTATATTGGCAGCATGCTTACAAACATAATCAGGCATCCTAGGGATAGGTACATTTCACATTTGAACCAATACGGTACCTATTCTTGCAACCTGGGAATCTATACCGGTATTTCAGGGTATACATTTTCAGGGGGAAAAAAATATATAACAAACCAGGGTGCCCGCCTTCCGCCCGAATACAACTCAGATAGTCTCCAGCAACCCCCGTGACCCCAAAAGGGACAAGCTGTAGAAAATGGATGGATGGATATGCAATATATCCACAATTAGAGGAATGCTCATACATCTTAAACAAACATGAACAAAAATATAAACACTTTGTTTTGGCTCCCCTTTTGAACTAAAAAATCTACAACTTTTACTATATACACAAAATACCTATTCCTCTCAAATATTGTTCACAAATCTGTCTAAATCTGTGTGAGTGAGCGCTTCTTATTTGCCAAAATATTCCATCCCACCTCACAGGTGTGGCATATCAAGCGAGTTATTGCACAGGTGTGCCTTAGGCTGTCCGCAATAAAAGGCAACTCTGAAATGTGCTTTATTGGGGTCTGGAGGGTCAGAAAAGCAGTCAGTATCTGGTGTGACCACCATTTGCCGCACGCAATGCAACACATAGGGTTGATCCGATTTTTAATTGTGGCCTGTATAATGTTGGTCCACTTTTTCTTCAATTGCTGTGCGAAGTTGCCTGATATTGGCAGGAACTGGAACACGCTGTCGTATACTTTTGGGTGACATGTACGGTAAGTATGCTGGCCATGCAAGAACTGGGATATTTTCAGGTTCCAGGAATTGTGTACAGATGTACAGCAACATAGGGCCATCATTCTGCAACATGAGGTGATGTACAAACCCCGTTTCCATATGAGTTCGGAAATTGTGTTAGATGTAAATATAAACAGAATACAATGATTTGCAAATCCGTTTCAACCCATATTCAATTGAATGTACTACAAAGACAAGATATTTGATGTTTAAACCCATAAACTTTTTTTTTTTTGTTGCAAATAATAACTAACTTAGAATTTCATGGCTGCAACACGTGCCAAAGTAGTTGGAAAAGGGCATGTTCACCACTGTGTTACATCACCTTTTCTTTTAACAACACTCAATAAACGTTTGGGAACTGAGGAAACTAATTGTTGAAGCTTTGAAAGTGGAATTCTTTCCCATTCTTGTTTTATGTAGAACTTCAGTCGTTCAACAGTCCGGGGTCTCCGCTGTCGTATTTTACGCTTCATAATGCGCCACACATTTTGGATGGGAGACAGGTCTGGACTGCAGGTGGTTCAGGAAATTACCCGCACTCTTTTTTTACGAAGCCACGCTGTTGTAACACGTGCTGAATGTGGCTTGGCATTGTCTTGCTGAAATAAGCAGGGGTGTCCATGAAAAAGACGGCGTTTAGATGGCAGCATATGTTGTTCCAAAACCTGTATGTACCTTTCAGCATTAATGGTGCCTTCACAGATGTGTAAGTTACCCATACCTTGGGATCTAATGCACCCCCATACCATCACAGATAATGACTTTTGAACTTTGCGTCGATAACAGTCTGGATGGTTCGCTTCCCCTTTGGTCCGGATGACACGATGTTGAATATTTCCAAAAACAATTTGAAATTTCATGGCTGGCTTAGAGCGTGGACACTCCGTGATCACTTACGACCACCAGACAATTCTGGATGTGGATTGATCGGGCCGTTTTGGACTAAAAGATACGTGTACGTTGGACCACCTCGCTAGCATGGGAATACTTCGCCGGCTACATCCAGCCGCCTTTGACGCAGCGGAGTATAGTACCAGCGGGGGCCGTCTACGGAAGACACGCAAGCGCTGTAATCGGAAGCAGCAACGCGGATGCCGAGCGAGGCTAACAACAAAGCAAAAGGCTAATCCCCACAGAACACCGCTTCCCTCCATCCTGAAGCTGGATTTAAATGGAAGATGATGGAAAATGGAAGTGAGGAGTCAGCTAAATTATAACAAGTTTTTTCTGCTATGACTGTTTCAGAGTTGGACATGCGTTCTACTGATATGGCAAATTATGATGCATTCAGTTTATTGCAGCACCAAGCAAACTATCGGAAAATTCCCGTCATATCAATTCCTTGATATGGTAGTAATTATTTTAAGTGCACTACGCATAATAAACGCAACATTATTAATATTGCTACTACGGATAATTTGATCAAAAACTCTTTAAAACAGCCCATTACCTATAATATAGGCTTTTTAAACATAAGATCATTGTCTCCCAAAACATTATTAGTTAATGAGGTCATTAGAAACAATCTTAACGTCATCGGTCTCAGCGAAACCTGGCTTAAACCAGACGATTTTTTTGCGCTAAATGAGGCATCTCCTCCTAACTATACGAATGCGCATATTGCCCGTCCCCTTAAAAGGGCTGAGGGGGGGGGGGGGTCGCACTAATATACAACGAAAACTTTAACTTTAGTCCTAAACTAAATAATAAATATAAATTGTTTGAGGTGCTTACTATGAGGTCTGTCACACCGCTGCCTCTATACCTGGCTGTTATCTACTGCCCCCTAGGGCCCTATTCGGACTTTATCAATGAATTCTCAGAGTTCGTTGCTGATCTAGTGACGCACGCCGATAATATAATTATGATGTACGACTTTAATATCCATATGAATACCCCATCGGACCCACCGTGCATGGCGTTCCAGACTATAATTGATAGCTGTGGTCTTACACAAATAATAAATGAACCCACGCATCGCAACAGTAATACGATACATCTAGTGCTTGTCAGGGGTATCACCGTTTTCAAAGTTATGATACTCTCGTATACTAAAGTAATGTCCGATCATTAGCTTTTAAAATTCGAGGTTCAGACCCATGTTCAGCAAGCTAATTATGATAATAACTGCTATAGCAGACGCAACATTAATGCTGCCACAACGACAACTCTTGCTGGCCTACTGCCATTCCCAAATTATGCGGGCTCTATTGATAACCTCACTAACAATTTTAACTACGCCCTGCGCGATACCATTGATAGTATAGCACCGCTGAAGGTAAAAAAGGCTCCAAAAAGGCGTACCCCATGGTTTACAGAAGAAACTAGAGCTCAGAAATTAGCATGTAGAAAGCTGGAACGCAAATGGCGCGCGACTAAACTTGAGGTATAACATCAAGCATGGAGTTATAGTTAAATAACTTATAAACGCATGCTTACCTTAGCCAAAGCTAAATATTACTTAAATCTCATCCCCCGTAATAAAAACGATCCTCAATTTTTGTTTAGTACGGTAGCATCGCTAACCCAACAAGGGACTCCTTCCAGTAGCTCCACCCACTCGGCAGATGACTTTATGAAATTCACTAGAAAGGAGATTAAACACAATGCGTCCCAGCTGCAACTGGGTTTTATTAACACAGATACAACTATATACGGCAGATACTTTCCCCCAAAATAGTTTCTCTCGTTTTGATGAAATAACTGTAAGCTTCTTAAGTACCACAGATGCACGCTGGAAACCAGTGAGTCAGGTTTGACAGGTTTTAATATATACGTTGGTTCAACTTAATCTCTTATCATTGACTTTTCAGTCTCTCCAAACAACCGCCTCCTCCTCTGCTGCCCGATCACTGTTAAAAAGACAACAGATGATTAGATTAACGCGTACCACCTGCGACATCTAATCACCTGCCAGCTGCATCTCGCCGTCCTGCCCATGCCACGCCCCCACCTGAGGGTGCGCTGTCTCCAGCCACCCAGAAGGGGTTGCTGATATTCATACCAGCAGGGTGCTAATCACAACCTCCCTCCACATACCTCCACCGCCAGACTTAGACCGGGCACCGTCTGCCCGCACTTACTCCCCCCCCGGCCTGAGCGCGGGAGAGGAAGCCCGCCACGACCATCTGTGCTCCCGGCCTATGGATCACTCTGAAATTGTAGGGTTGTAAAGCGAGATACCACTGGGTGATCCGCGCGTTGGCATCTTTCATGCGGTGGAGCCACTGGAGGGGCTTGTGGTCCGAGCAAAGGCTGAATGGGCGTCCCAGAAGAAAGTACCAAAGGGCACCGACCGCCCACCGGATGGCGGGGCACTCCCTCTCCACCGTGCTGTATCCGACCTCCCTTTCTGACAATTTCCTGCTGATAAACAGGATCGGATGGTCGGGTCCCCCCCCCCCCCCCCCGCTGCTGAGATAAAACGGCTCCCAGTCCTCTGCCCGACGCATCCGCCTGCAAACAAAATGGGATAGAAAAATCAGGCATGTGCAGTATCGGCTCCTCACAAAGTGCTTTCCTTACCTTCTCGAATGCCTGCTGGCACTGTTCTGTCCATTGGACCAGATCTGGGGCACCTTTCCGGGTGAGGTCAGTTAGTGGGCTGGTCAGGTCTGCAAACCGGGGGACAAACCTCCGGTAGTAGCCCAACAGCCCCAAAAACTGCCTCGCCTCTTTTTTTGTCTTCGGGATCGGGCAGGTCGCAACTGCTGCGTTTTTTTCTATCTGAGGTCGCATCTGGCCTTCCCCCAAGTGGTACCCCAGATACTGTACCTCCCTCCGGCCAACCGCGCACTTTGCCGGGTTGGCGGTGAGCCCTGCCCGCCTTAGGGACTCGAGTACCGCTCCCACTCTCTGCATATGCTCCGCCCTGCTGTTCCCCTGGATGATGACATCATCCAGATAGGCGGCGGCATATGGAGCGTGTGGTCGCAGCACCCGGTGCATAAGTCTCTGACATGTGGCGGGCGCACCGAACAAGCCGAACGGAAGGGTCACGAATTGGTATAATCCTTCCGGAGTGGAGAATGACGTTTTTTTCCTTGGACTCTGGAGACAAGGGAATCTGCCAGTAGCCCTTAGTCAAATCCAATGTCGTAAAAAAACCAGCAGTAACCAACCGGTCCAGGAGCTCGTTGACCCGGGGCATTGGATAGGCGTCAAACCGTGACACATCATTCACCTTGCGGTAGTCTACACAGAACCGTACAGACCCATCTTTCTTCCCTACCAGAACTATGGGGCTACACCATGCACTGTGGGACTCTTCGTCCATCCATCCATCATCTTCCGCTTATCCGAGGTCGGGTCGCGGGGTAAGCAGCCAAAGCAGGGAAGCCCAGACTTCCCTCTCCAAGCCACTTCGTCCAGCTCTTCCAGGGGGATCCCGAGGCGTTCCCAGGCCAGCCGGGAGACATAATCTTCCCAATGTGTCCTGGGTCTTCCCCGTGGCCTCCTACCGGTTGGACGTGCCCTAAACACCTCCCTAGGGAGGCGTTCGGGTGAAATCCTGACCAGATGCCCGAGCCACCTCATCTGGCTCCTCTCAATGTGGAGCAGCAGCGGCTTTACTTTGAGTGCCTCCCGGATGGCAGAGCTTCTCACCCTATCTCTAAGGGAGAGCCCCGCCACCCGGCGGAGGAAGCTCATTTCGGCCGCTTGTACCCGTGATCTTATCCTTTCGGTCATGACCCAAAGCTCATGACCATAGGTGAGGATGAGAACGTAGATCGACCGGTAAATTGAGAGCTTTGCCTTCCGGCTCAGCTCCTTCTTCACCACAACGGATCGATACAACGTCCGCATTACTGAAGACGCCGCATCGATCCGCCGGTCGATCTCACGATCCACTCTTCCCCCACTCGTGAACAAGACTCCTAGGTACTTGAAGTCCTCCACTTGGGGCAGTGTCTCCTCCCCAACCTGGAGATGGCACTCCACCTTTTTCCGGGTGAGAACCATGGACTCGGACTTGGAGGTACTGATTCTCATTCCGGTCGCTTCACACTCGGCTGCGAACCGATCCAGTGAGAGCTGAAGATCCCGGCCAGATGAAGCCATCAGGACCACATCATCTGCGAAAAACAGAGACTTAATCCCGCGGCCACCAAACCGGAACCCCTCAACGCCTTGACTGCGTCTAGAAATTCTGTCCATAAAAGTTAATCGGTGACAAAGGACAGCCTTGGCGGAGTCCAACCCTCACTGGAAATGAGTCCGACTTACTGCCAGCAATGCGGACTAAGCTCTGACACCGATCATACAGGGAGCGGACCGCCATAATAAGACAGTCCGGTACCCCATACTCTCTGAGCACTCCCCACAGGACTTCCCGAGGGACACGGTCGAATGCCTTCTCCAAGTCCACAAAGCACATGGGATTTTGCCCAACCAGTCTACACTGGTTGGGCAAAATCCCATGCACCCTCAAGAACTTTGCCGAGAGTATAGAGCTGGTCCACAGTTCCACGGCCAGGACGAAAACCACACTGTTCCTCCTGAATCCGAAGTTCGACTATCCGGCGTAGCCTCCTCTCCAGTACACCTGAATAAACCTTACCGGGAAAGCTGAGGAGTGTGATCCCACGATAGTTGGAACACACCCTCCGGTCCCCCTTCTTAAAAAGAGGGACCACCACCCCGGTCTGCCAATCCAGAGGTACCGCCCCCGATGTCCACGCGATGCTGCAGAGTCTTGTCAACCAAGACAGACCCACAGCATCCAGAGCCTTAAGGAACTCCGGGCGGGGCTCATCCACCCTCGGGGCCTTGCCGCCGAGGAGCTTTTTAACTACCTCAGCAACCTCAGCCCCAGAAATAGGAGAGCCCACCACAGATTCCCCAGGCACCGCTTCAGCAAAGGAAGACGTGTTGGTGGGATTGAGGAGGTCTTCGAAGTATTCCCTTCACCGATCCACAACATCCACAGTCGAAGTCAGCAGAACACCATCCACACCATACACGGTGTTAATAGTGCACTGCTTCCCCTTCCTGAGGCGGCGTATGGTGGTCCAGAATCGCTTCAAAGCCGTCCGGAAGTCGCTTTCCATGGCTTCCCCGAACTCTTCCCATGTCCGAGTTTTTGCCTCAGTGACCGCTAAAGCTGCACACCGCTTGGCCCGTCGGTACCCGTCCACTGCCTCCGGAGTCCTATAAGCCAAAGAACCCGATAGGACTCCTTCTTCAGCTTGACGGCATCTCTCACTGCTGGTGTCCACCAACGGGTTCTGGGATTACCGCCACGACAGGCACCAACAACCTTGCGGCCACAGCTCCAATCAGCCGCCTCGACAATAGAGGTTCGGAACATGGTCCACTCGGACTCAATGTCTCGCACCTCCCTCGTGACATGTTCAAAGTTCTTCCGGAGGTGGGAATTGAAACTCTCTCTGACAGGATACTCTGCCAGACGTTCCCAGCAGACCCTCACAATGCGTTTGGGCCTGCCAGGTCTGTCCGGCATCCTCCCCCACCATCGCAGCCAACTCACCACCAGGTGGTGATCGGTAGAAAGCTCCGCCCCTCTCTTCACCTGAGTGTCCAAATCATGAGGCCGCAAATCCGATGACACAACTACAAAGTCGATCATGGAACTGTGGCCTGGGGTGTCCTGGTGTCATGTGCACATATGGACACCCTTATGTTTGAACGGCGTGGCGCAGTGGGGAGAGTGGCCGTGCGCAACCCGAGCGTCCCTGGTTCAATTCCCACCTAGTACCAACCTCGTCACGTCCGTTGTGTCCTGAGCAAGACACTTCACCCTTGCTCCTGATGTGTGCTGGTTGGCGCCTTGCATGGCAGCTCCCTCCATCAGTGTGTGAATGTGTGTGTGAATGGGTAAATGTGGAAGTAGTGTCAAAGCGCTTTGAGTACCTTGAAGGTAGAAAAGCGCTATACAAGTACAACCCATTTATCATTTAACATGGTGTTCGTTATGGACAATCCGTGACAAGCACAAAAGTCCAATAACAAAACACCACTCGGGTTTAGATTCTTCCCAGTCACGCCTCTCCAGGTTTCACTGTCGTTGCCAACATGAGCGTTGAAGTCTCCTAGTAGGACAAGGGAATCACCCGGCGGAGCACTTTCCAGTACTCCCTCGAGTGTACCCAAAAAGGGTGGGTACTCTGAACTGCTGTTTGGTGCGTAAGCACAAACAACAGTCAGGACCCGTCCCCCCACCCGAAGGCGGAGGGAAGCTACCCTCTCGTCCACCGGGTTGAACTCCAACGTGCAGGCTTTGAGCCGGGGGGCAACGAGAATTTCCACCCCAGCCCGTCGCCTCTCACTGCCGGCAACGCCAGAGTGGAAGAGAGTCCAGTCCCTCTCGAGATAACTGGTTCCAGAGCTCTTGCTGTGCGTCGAGGTGAATCCGACTATATCCAGCCGGAACTTCTCTACCTCTACCTTCTCTAGCTCAGGCTCCTTCCCCCCCAGTGAGGTGACGTTCCACGTCCCAAGAGCTAGCTTCTGTAGCCGAGGATCGGACCGCCAAATGCCCTGCCTTCGGCTGTCGCCCAGCTCACAATGCACCCGACCTCTATGGCCCCTCCTATGAGTGGTGAGCCCATTGGAGGGATGACCCACGTTGCCTCTTTGGGCTGTGCCCGGCCGGGCCCCAGGCGCTCGGCATCGTGCCGCAACTCCGGGCCTGGCTCCAGAGCGGGGCCCCGGTGACCCACGTCCGGGCAAGGGAAATCTGAGTCCATTTTGTTGTAATTCCATAGAAGTCTTTGAGCTGCTCTTTGTCTGATCACTCACCTGGGACCTGTTTGTCTTGGGAGACCCTACCAGGGGGAATGAAAGCCCCCAGACAACATAGCTCCTAGGATCATTGGGACACGCAAACTCCTCTACCACGGTAAGGTAGCAGCTCAGAGAGGAATGTGGGACTCTTCTATCACTCCCAATTCCAACATGGCTTTTAATTCTTCCCGAACTACTTTGCGCTTGTGTTCGGGTAGCCTATAGGGCCGAGACCTCACCGTCATGCCTGTGATGCTGGGTGAGAGTCGTGCGACCTGGCAGGGGAGAGAACACGTCAGCAAAATGTTGCTGCAATTTGGCCACGTCTGCTTTCTGAGACAGCGTAAGATGATTTTCACAGCGGAGAGAGGAGGGCCGGGGGGAGGGGGGAACCTCCGGCCCCAGCTCCTCGCTCTCCGCTATCGCCGTAACCATGGCGATAGTTCTATTCATCCGCTCCACCAACCTATCTGTCTGTGGGTGGTAGACGCTAGTCCGAATAGACTTGATCCCCAATAAACCGTACAGCTCCTTTAACGTGCGTGACATAAAGGACGTGCCCTGGTCAGTTAGAATCTCTTTCGGGATTCCAACTCGGGAGATCATTTGAAACAGTGCCTGCGCGACACTCTTTGCAGAGATGGAGCGCAGTGGCACTGTTTCGGGATAGCGCGTTGCATAATCCACCAGGACTAGTGCAAAGCGATATCCCTGGGTGCTGGGGTGAAATGGCCCGACGAGGTCCATGCCAATTCGTTCAAACGGGACCTCTATGAGTGGTAATGGCCACAAAGGTGCTCTAGGGGTGGCCGCAGGGTTGACTAATTGACAGTCCGGCCATGCTGCGCACCAGCGGCGCACGTCTGCCCGAATGCCTGGCCAATAGAACCGGGCCATTATCCGATTAAGTGTTTTATCATATCCCATGTGCCCGGCCATTGGGTTAAAATGTGCCGCCTGGAAAATCATTTCCCGCCTGCTTTTTGGTACCAACAATTGGGTAATTTCCTCCCCTGTCTGAGTGTCACGGCTCACTCTGTATAGTCTGTCCTTAATCAATACAAAATGAGGGAAATCCCGCGTTATCCCCGGACGAGCCCGCTGCCCATCAATTGCAATCACTTGGTCCCAGGTCTCGCGCAGAGTGTCATCTCGAGACTGCTCGAGTGGAAAATCATCCGTGGGGCGCCATTGGGGAACCGGGGAAATCTCCTGGGAAGTCCCCGCCGGCCCCCCTCCCCCTCGGCCGCGTCGGATAATCTCGCATCGCCGATGAGGACAGCGCGGTTATCCCCTTTCCCTACCGTCCGTGAACGCACCCCTGCACACTGCTGCATTAACCCCTTAAATCCCGGCCAATTTGTTCCCAAGATTAAGGGGTGCGCTAGACGCGAACTTACTGCCACCTTAACACTATGTTTTTCCCCCCTGAACAAAATTTTCACAGGCACAATGGGATACGTGTGAATATCCCCATGCACACATTTAACCTGCACCCGTGTAACCTTACTCAATACCCCGGGTCGAACCAGGTTTTGGTGAATCATGGATTGTTCACAACCCGAATCCACCATCGCCCGGTGTATACTCCCCTTGTATCCTTACCGGTACATAGTATGTCTCTCCCGGTCCCGGGGAGGAGGCTGGAGGGTCGACCACCTGGATCACCTGCCCCACCTCCATCGCTGGACACTCCCGTTGCAGGTGACCTAGCCGTCCGCACCTCCAGCACACCTGCCCCGGCATTCGAGGTGCTGTTTGCGGGGGACACGCAGTGTCTGCTGCGGCCGGGCCCTGCGGAGGAGAAAACATATTCATGTTTCGTGGCCTGGTTCACGGCTGGGCTCCCTCTGCTGGTGGTGACTGCATTTTGCGCGGCGCTGGTACTGGCCGCTCCGTTCCTCCTGCAGCCTTCCCCCGCTGTACCGTCAGGTGGTCCTCCGCCAAGGCTACCGCTGCTGCTAGCTCTTGTGGTCGGTGGTAGCGGACCCAAGCTGACGTCCGCGCCGGGATCGCCTCCAGGAATTGTTCCAGGATCACTTGTTCGATCACCTCTTCTTTTCTTCCGGGTTGCAACCATCTGGTTGCCGCATCTGTCAGCTGTTGGCCCAGGACGAAAGGCCACTGATCTTGACCAAGTTTCATGGTTCTAAATTTTATTCTGTAGTCTTCTTTGGATCCTCCCGTCCTGTCCAACACTGCCCTCATCATGTCCCGGTAGCTCATCCGGGACGCTGGTGGCAGGCTGAGCGCCGCTCGCTGCGCCTCTCCCACCAACAATGGCAGCTGCCGCACCGCCCACTCCTCCTCCGGCCAGCCGCACGACTTGGCTGTGATCTCAAACATGTCCATGAAGCTCTGGGGATCTTCTGTTTCCACCATCCTGTGCATGCCTACTGCTGTCAAAGTCGTCCTCTCAGTTGCGTGTTTTTCTGCTCCGGCCCTCTCCGACATCGTCTGCAGAATCTGGCTCTGCTGCGCGATTTTGCCTTGCATCGCTTCCATCTGCCGGTGATTTGCGGTCGATATTTCTGCCAACAGCTGCCCCAGCGCTTCAATTGGGCTTGGTGATGACATCGCAGCTTCCCTCTGTTTTCGTTGGGCGCCAATTGTAAGCTTCTTTACTCACAAGTACCACAGATGCACGCTGGAAACCAGTGGGTCAGGTTTGACAGGTTTTAATATATACGTTGGTTTAACTCAATCTCTTATCATTGACTTTTCAGTCTCTCCAAACAACCAAACAACCTCCTCTGCTGCCCGATCACTGTTAAAAAGACAACAGATGATTAGATTAACGCGTACCACCTGCGACATCTAATCACCTGCCAGCTGCGTCTCGCCGTCCTGCCCATGCCACGCCCCCGTCTGAGGGTGCGCTGTCTCCAGCCACCCAGAAGGGGTTGCTGATCTTCATACCTGCAGTGTGCTAATCACAACCTCCCTCCACAATAACCTTAGAAGAATTGTTACAACGTGTAAATAGAATAAAACAAACAACATATTTATTTGACCCACTTCCTAGGAAACTTATCAAGGAGCTCTTTGTATAATATTGGGTCCATCAGTGCTAAATATTACAAATTTATCACTTTCCTCTGGCACTGTTCCCCTAGCATTCAAAAAAGCGGTAATTCATCCTCTCCTTAAAAGATCTAAACTCGATCCTGAACTCATGGTAAACTACCTTCCCTTTATTTCAAAAATCCTCGAAAAAAATGTTGCGGAGCAGCTTAATGAACACTCAGCGACTAACAATCTATGTAAAACTTTCAATCCGGTTTCAGGGCAAATCACTCTACGGAGACAGCCCTCGCAAAAATGACTAATGATCTATTGCTAACGATGGTTTCTGATGCGTCATCTATGTTGCTGCTCCTTGATCTTAGCACTGCTTTCGATACCGTCGATCATAATGTTTTATTAGAGCGTATCAAAACACGAATTGGTATGTCAGACTTAGCCCTGTCTTGGTTTAACTCTTATCTTACTGACAGGATGCAGTGTGTCTCCCATAACAATGTGACCTCGGACTATGTTAAGGTAACGAGTGAAGTTCCCCAGGGTTCTGTCCTTGGCCCTGCACTCTTCAGCATCTACATGCTGCCGCTAGGTGACGTCATACGCAAATACGGTGTTAGCTTTCACTCTTATGCTGATGACACCCAACTCTACATGCCTCTGAAGCTGACCAACACGCCAGATTGTAGCCAGCTGGAGGCGTGTCTTAATGAAATTAAACAATGGATGTCCGCTAACTTTGTGCAACTCAACGCCAAAAAAAACGGAAATGCTGATTATTGGTCCTGCTAGACACCGACCTCTATTTAATAATACAACTTTAACATTTGACAACCAAACAATTAAACAAGGCGACTCGGTAAAGAATCTGGGTATTATCTTCGACCCAACTCTCTCCTTTGAGTCACACATTAAGAATGTTACTAAAACGGCCTTCTTTCATCTTCGTAATATCGCTAAAATTCGCTCCATTTTGTCCACTAAGGACGCCGAGATCATTATCCATGCATTTGTTACGTCTCGCCTTGATTACTGTAATGTATTATTTTCGGGTCTCTCCATGTCTAGCATTAAAAGATTACAGTTGGTACAAAATGCGGCCGCTAGACTTTTGACAAGAACAAGAAAGTTTGATCATATTACGCCTATACGGCCACTCTCCCACGGCGTGGCGCAGTGGGAGAGTGGCCGTGCGCAACCCGAGGGTCCCTGGTTCAAATCCCACCTAGAACCAACCTCGTCACGTCCGTTGTGTCCTGAGCAAGACACTTCACCCTTGCTCCTGATGGGTGCTGGTTGTGCCTTGCATGGCAGCTCCCTCCATCAGTGTGTGAATGTGTGTATGAATGGGTAAATGTGGAAGTAGTGTCAAAGCGCTTTGAGTACCTTGAGGGTAGATAAGCCGGCGGCGTTTTTTGATGATGATAAATGGCTTTCGCTTCGCATAGGAGAGCTTTAACTTGCACTCACAGATGTAGCGACGAACTGTATTTAGTGGCAATGGTTTTCTGAAGTGTTCCTGAGCCCATGTGGTGATATCCTTTGGAGATTGATGTTGGTTTTTGAAGCTGGAGATCGACGGTCACGGTCATTCAATGTTGGTTTCCGGCCATGCTGCTTACGTGGAGTGATTTCTCCAGATTCTCTGAACCTTTTGATGATATTATGGACCATAGATGTTGAAATCTCTAAATTTCTTGCAATTGTACAGTACTTTGAGAAACGTTGTTCTTAAACTGTTTGACTATTTGCTCAAGCAGTTGTGGACAAAGGGGTGTACCTCGCCCCATCCTTTCTATTGAAAGACTGAGCATTTTCGGAGAAGCTGTTTTTATACCCAATTATGGCACCCATCTGTTCCCAATTAGCCTGCACACCTGTGGGATGTCCAAAATAAGTGTTTGATGAGCATTCCTCAACTTTATCAGTATTTAATGCCACCTTTCCCAACTTTTTTGTCACGTGTTGCTGGCATCAAATTATAAAGTTAATGATAAACTTATCAGTTTGAACATCAAATATGTTGTCTTTGTAGCATATTCAACTGAATATGGGTTGAAAATGATTTTCAAATCATTGTATTTTGTTTAAATTTACATCTAACACAATTTCCCAACTCATATGGAAACAGGGTTTGTATATCAAGCTATCTCTGGGCATTCAAAATGCAATCAATAAAATGCACTTGCTTTTGTTGTCCTTAACATACGCTTTCCCATACCAAAACCCCACCATGGGCCACTTGATTCACAACATTGACATCAGCAAACCGCTCTCCCACCACACATAGTGTCTGCCATCTGCCCTGAACAGTGAAAGCCGGGAATCATCCATGAAGGGAAAACCTCTCCAACATTCCAGACGCCATCAAATTTACCCACACAAGTCTGTTACGATGACGAGCTGCAATCAGCTCGAAACCCTGATGCACATTTCAGTGGCCTTTTATTGTGGTCAGCCTAAAGCACACCTGTGCAATAATCATGCTGTTTAATCAACATCTTCATATACCACACCTGTGGGGTGAGTTGGATTATTTTGGCAAAGAAGAAATGCTCACTTTAGACAGAATTGTGAACAATATTTGAGAGGAATGGGTCTTTTGTGTATATATATATATATATATATATATATATATATAGATAGATGGATAGATAGATATATATATAAATAATTTTCATTAGTGCACCTTATATAAACCTTATACAGTATGTGTAATATACTTTATATTGCATTTGTGTGTCTGAAAAATGCCGCTCTTCGCAATTGTTAAAAGGGTGCGAATATATACAAAACTATGTGCATTATTTTGTTTCTATAAACACCAACTCACGCACAATACAGATATTTATGTTGAACTCCATGATGAGGTGAAGTTGCACAACACAATTTCATAGGTTGTACTCCATGATAACATAAGATGTGGCGTTTTATATGTGGTAGGATTCTTCCCACACAAGCAATAGGATTGGATAAATGTTTTTGTTTCTTTTCTGTCTTTTGAAGCTATTGAGAGGTGGTTCTCTTTGACAGTGTGTATTGTGTTGCAGGTGAAGCTACAGGACGAAGACACCACATTTGCTCTGAAATGTATTAAAAAGAAGCATGTTGTGGATAACAGGCAGCAGGAACACATTTACTCTGAGAAGAATATCCTTCAGCAAACCAACTCTGCATTTATCATCAGGTGTGTTTGTTGAGATTGTTTTACAGCTTCAATATGCATGAACATAGGAACATATGGTCTAGAATACCAGGACACTAGTTACTTAAATATGTTTATTACCTTATTTTTCGGACTATAATCCGCATTGGTATATAAACCGCAACTAGTTACTTAAATATGATTATTACCTTATTTTTCGGAGCATAATCCGCATTGGTATAGAAGCCGCACCCACTAAGTTTTAAATTTGTTCATATATTAGTTGCACTGGAGTGTAAGCCGCAGATATATACTAAAACATAGTAAAAAACGATATTTACATAGAATAATTTATTAATCTCCTCTCTGAGCTGCCACCTTATCGTGGTAGAGGAGTTTGCGTGTCCCAATGATCCTAGGAGCTATGTTGTCCAGGGCATAAGGGTCTCCCAAGGCAAACAGGTTCTAGATGAGGGATCAGACAAAGAGCAGCTAAAAGACCTTTATGAAAAAGACAAATCATGGACCCAGATTTCCCTCGGCCGGACGCGGCTCACTGGGGCCCCCCTCTGGAGCCAGGCCCAGAGGTGGGGCACGATGGCGAGCGCTTGGTGGCCGGGCCTGTTCCCTTGGGAACCGGCCGGGCACAGCCCGAAGAGGCCATGTGGGTCACCCCTCCAATGGGCTCACCACCCATAGCAGGGGCCATAGAGGTCGGGTGCAATGTGAGCTGGGCGGCAGCCAAAGGCAGGGCAGTTGGCGGGCCGATCCTCGGCTACAGAAGCTAGCTCTTGGGACGTGGAACGTCACCTCACTGGGGGGGAAAGAGCCTGAGCTAGTGCGCGAAGTGGAGAAGTTCCGGCTAGATATAGTCGGACTCACTTTGACGCACAGCAAGGGCTCTGCAAGCACTTCTCTGGAGAGGGACTGGACCCTCTTCCACTCTGGCGTTGCCGGCAGTGATAGGCGACGGGCTGGGGTGGCAATTCTGGTTGTCCCCTGGCTTAAAGCCTGCACGTTGGAGTTCAACCCGGTGGACGAAAGGGTGGCCTCCCTCCGCCTTCGGGGGGGGACAGGTCCTGACTGTTGTTTGTGCTTACGCACCAAACAGCAGTTCAGAGTACCCACCCTTTTGGGGTACACTCGAGGGAGTACTGGAAAGTGCTCCCCCGGGTGATTCCCTTGTCCTACTCGGGGACTTCAAAGCTCATGTTGGCAACGACAGTGAAACCTGGAGAGGCGTGATTGGGAAGAATGGCCGCCCAGATCCGAACCCGAGTGGTGTTTTGTTATTGGACTTTTGTGCTCGTCACAGTTTGTCCATTACAAACACCATCTTTAAACATAAGGGTGTCCATATGTGCACTTGGCACCAGGGTACGCCAGGCCGCAGTTCCATGATCGACTTTGTAGTTGTGTCATCGGATTTGCGGCCTTATGTTTTGGACACTCGGAAGAGAGGGGTAGAGCTTTCTACCGATCACCACCTGGTGGTGAGTTGGCTGCGATGGTGGGGGAGGATGACGGACAGACCTGGAAGGCCCAAACGCATTGTGAGGGTCTGCTGGGAAGGTCTGGCAGAGTCTCCTGTAAGAGAAAGTTTCAATTCCCACCTCTGGAAGAACTTCGAACATGTCACGAGGAAGGTGCAAGACATTGAGTCTGAGTGGACCATGTTCCACACCTCTATTGTCGAGGCGGCTGATCGAAGCTGTGGCCGCAAGGTAGTTGGTGCCTGTCGGGGCGGCAATCCTAAAATCCCTTAGTGGACACCAGCGGTGAGGGTTGCCGTCAAGCTGAAGATGGAGTCCTATCGGGTCCTTTTGGCTCATAGGACTCCGGAGGCAGTGGACAGGTACCGACAGGCCAAGCGGTGTGCGGCTTCAGCGGTCGCGGAGGCAAAAACTCGGACATGGGAGGAGTTTGGGTAAGCCATGGAAAACGACTTCCGGACGGCTTCCGGACCACTGCCCGCCGCCTCAGGAAGGGGAAGCAGTGCACTATCAACACCGTGTATGGTGCGGATGGTGTTCTGCTGACCTCAACTGCGGATGTTGTGGATAGGTGGAAGGAATACTTCGAAGACCTCCTCAATCCCACCAACACGTCTTCCTATGAGGAAGCAGTGCCTGGGGAATCTGTGGTGGACTCTTCTATTTCTGGGGCTGAGGTCGCTGAGGTAGTTAAAAAGCTCCTCGGTGGCAAGGCCCCGGGGGTGGACGAGACCCGCCCGGAGTTCCTTAAGGCTCTGGATGCTGTGGGGCTGTCTTGGTTGACAAGACTCTGCAGCATCGCGTGGACATCGGGGGCGGTACTTATGGATTGGCAGACCGGGGTGGTGGTTCCTCTCTTTAAGAAGGGGGACCGGAGGGTGTGTTCCAACTATCGTGGGATCACACTCCTCAGCCTTCCCGGTAAGGTTTATTCAGGTGTACTGGAGAGAAGGCTACGCCGGATAGTCGAACATCGGATTCAGGAGGAACATTGTGGTTTTCGTCCTGGTCGTGGAACTGTGGACCAGCTCTATACTCTCGGCAGGGTTCTTGAGGGTGCATGGGAGTTTGCCCAACCAGTCTACATGTGCTTTGTGGACTTGGAGAAGGCATTCGACCTCTTGGCATTCGACCCTTGGGAAGTTCTGTGGGGAGTACTCAGAGTATGGGGTATAGGACTGTCTTATTGTGGCGGTCCGCTCCCTGTACGATCAGTGCCAAAGCTTGGTCCGCATTGCCGGCAGTAAGTCGAACACATTTCCAGTGAGGGTTGGACTCCGCCAAGGCTGTCCTTTGTCACCGATTCAGTTCATAACATTTATGGACAGAATTTTTAGGCGCAGCCAAGGCGTTGAGGGGTTCTGGTTTGGTGACCGCAGGATTAGTTCTCTGCTTTTTGCAGATGATGTGGTCCAGCTCTCACTGGATCAGTTTGCAGCCGAGTGTGAAGTGACCGGAATGAGAATCAGCACCTCCAAGTCCGAGTCCATGGTTCTTGCCCGGAAAAGGGTGGAATGCCATCTCCGGGTTGGGGAGGAGACCCTGCCCCAAGTGGAGGAGTTCAAGTACCTAGGAGTCTTGTTCACGAGTGAGGGAAGAGTGGATCGTGAGATCGACAGGCGGATCGGTGCGGCGTCTTCTGTAATGCGGACGTTGTACCGATCCGTTGTGGTGAAGAAGGAGCTGAGCCGGAAGAAAAAGCTCTCAATTTACCGGTCGATCTACGTTCCCATCCTCATCTATGGTCATGACCGAAAGGATAAGATCACGGGTACAAGCGGCCGAAATGAGTTTCCTCCGCCGTGTGGCGGGGCTCTCCCTTAGAGATAGGGTGAGAAGCTCTGCCATACGGGAGGTACTCAAAGTAAAGCCGCTGCTCCTTCACATCGAGAGGAGCCAGATGAGGTGGTTCGGGCATCTGGTCAGGATGCCACCCGAACGCCTCCCTAGGGAGGTGTTTAGGGCACGTCCAACCGGTAGGAGGCCACGGGGAAGACCCAGGACACGTTGGGATGACTATGTCTCCCGGCTGGCCTGGGAACGCCTTGGGATCCCCCGGGAAGAGCTAGACGAAGTGGCTGGGGAGAGGGAAGTCTGGGTTTCCCTGCTTAGGCTGTTGCCCCCGCGACCCGACCTCGGATAAGCGGAAGAAGATGGATGGATGGATGGATGGATGGATTTTATTAATATTTATTTGTATACTTCAATTGTTTCCAAACAGTGCCTGTACCCCGGCAGTAAAAGGGCTGATCAAACAACAGAAAAATCATTGAAGTCTTAATTCATCCTTTATGAGATGAATACATTTCTCTCCTTTGTAATAAGGTTCAATATGTTTATCAATTTATCAGGATTCTTCTTCCCTGTACTTTGTAAACACTTTGAGTTTGAACAGTTTCCTATAGAGACTAATTATCGGAAATTGTTTGATTTCTTTGCTGACTCTATGGTTTAGCTGTTAGCAAAAAAAATATATTAATAGATTAGCCGCACTGTTGTATAAACCGCAGGGTTCAAGGGTTAGGAAAAAGTTTGCGGTAATTGATTTCAACACATTTAAAGCATGCTTATAAAATAACGCAATTTAAACAATAAAATAGCTTTTACAAAATTGTCTGTTTTAACTTAAACCAGGACATTTGAATCACTTTCTAAAATAAAATTAACAAACAGGCTGGCCAGGATAGGACGCAAAAACATGTCCTTGGAAAACAGGATGTATGTTAACCCTAATATGGACACAGATTTGTTGAGCACACATGCCAATGTTGAACAGAACCAGAAGTAAGCTCACATGTTCCTTACAACATACCATGTTCTCTGCTCTGTAGACTTCTCTAAGGAGTTGCTATGGAGTGCACTGCAGAATGCTTCTGTCTCAAATCTCACCGTCGTGCTGAAATTTATCTGTATGATGACTTGAAAGAACAAAAGCCTTAAGTAAGCAGCCTTTCAGGTAGTTAAGTTCAGCCAAGATGTTCAACTTTCCCACACTCTTCTCAATCAGCATCTTGGTCACTTTTATCCAGGAGTGTCCAAAGCAGCTATTTTTTATTGGCTTGCAGCACATTCTAAAAAGATTATTATTTTAAAAAAACATAAAAAGCGGAATAAAAGGGCAAACAGGTGTAATGTAACGGGAAAAACACAATTGACATCATTACATTAAACACACAGATCAGTTCTTCATTGGAGAGAGTAGCAGCTACACAGGCAATACACGGTATTTTTTCCCACCACTCAGTGTCAAACTTTCTTGCTCACAGACCACTCAGATTTATCAGGACTCTTTTTGCCCTCGGTAGGTGAGGGAACCACACGCTCGCTGATTTCTTTAAGTTATTCATTATTGATGCTTTAATTTAGTTACAATCACGACAAAACAGACAGGAAACAACCAAACATGAGGGCTGATATTCGATGATGTTGTCAAACTTTGATTTACTAATTGGTCCTGATAGATTTGTCTGTGTGTGCCACAAAGACAGCATGCCGCTTGTCGCTTTCTGAAGTGAAACAGCATTTTCAAAAGTGAAATGTGAACGATAAGGCGATCTTGTGTGAAATGTGTTTTTACTAGCTGGTAGAGAATGGTGTGAATTGGTTTTTGGCCATGAAGTCTTAATATATTGTTCCAAAATCAGTGACATTTATTAAGAGTCTTGTTAACCTTTTACTTTTTGCGACAAATACATTCGGCAATTTAAGGGTTAAATGTCCAAATGTAATAATTGATTAGGATGTCTAATATGAATATATTAATGCAGATCATGTGATATGAGGGGGCCCTGTTTTGCATGAAAATGAGCATGTAAAATGTCAATTAATTTTATGGGACATTTTACCACACATGTTTTAACCCATTCCTGCTCAGTCACTGATAAGAATATAATGGCAAACTTGCCAGGATGTTCCCTGTGGCACGCAACGCTAGTGCCAGTCTTGAGCTGCAGACATATTGGGTTAAATCCCTGGTAAATGAATGTGTTGATTAATTAGAATTTGATTGATGATGATTGAACACTTTTTAGCACAAAAAATATGAAAAAAGTTTCATATTAATGAAAAAATAATAAATGTTCTGCGCCGAATAAAATTTAGCATAGGGTCCCAATTTAGCCATAGACTGCCGAGCATGTATGCTTCATGTATGTTTATGCACAGTATCATTGTGTTGCCCAATGTGAGTTTACTTTGTGTAATTTGTATGTCTGTACCAATATTTTAGGTAATGTTCTTTTTAGTGGGATTGAAGATTGCCATAATGTATTTAACTTTTAACCGCGGGCCAGTTACTCTGAACTACGAAGTTAAGTAGAGGGCCACACAATAAGGGCCTCTGTGTCGTTTGTTTGAGATGCCTGATCTAGAGGAAGTACATGTCACCACATGTTCTGTTGGTTAACTTGTGGAAAGATCATTAATGTTGCCAAAGGGCAGTATTAAGGAAGAATTTCTGCCCGAGCGAACTGGTCGCACACGTAGGGCCAACTTCCAGGGACACCCACTATGGCTTTGGTGAAGCATTGTACATCTCTGTCAGGTCTGTGGTGCTGTGTCATGACAGGCCAACACACCCCGATCTCCAAACATCCTCCTAACACACCTGCTGTACCTTGCGACCTAGGGTACCCAACTTGGGATCGATGTCCGAAGATTTAACTGAGCGGTTGATTCTCCCGCTACCACCAACCTCGCCCCCCCATCTCCCGAATTCGGAGGTCTCGAGGTTGTCAAGTATCCCATGGGAGCAAGTTCAAAATTCAGGTTTTAGTTTTCAGAGCCTTGCATGGTCCGGCTCCTTCTGTGATCTGATCCAGCCTTGCACCCCGGCTCAGGCTCTGAGGTCTGTGGATCAGAAAGATCCGCTGAAGGTTCCCCACACTTGTTTTTGGATTAGAGGGGACCATCTTTCTAGGCTGTTTCTCCCATGCTTTGGAACTTTTTTCCACCCTCAATGCGCTCTATTGACTCTGTTGACATCATCAAAAGCAAACTCATTTATTTGTTTGAGCTTTAAATTAGCTACTCTGTGGCTTCTGTGATTTTCATGTTGTCTTTTATATAGTGTTTTAATAGTATTTTATTCAGTGTTTTTTAATATTGTTTTTATATTGATTTTGTTTTGTCTTTTACATTATACATATATTTTAGCCTTTTATATTGTGGGAGATGTCTAATATTTTAACTGTGCTGTAAAGCACTGTGTTTTTTTTTCTATGAAAAGTATATAAATAATCATATATTACTTACTTACTGACTTAATATATTCCCTTTTCAGCACAAATTTGCTGAATTTTGACAAACTATTTTAAAGAAAGCATTTTATTTGTGGGAAAACGCCAAAACTTTTTCATGCAGAAAACAAACCTCATTTACACTAAAGTAGTAAGTATTAATTTACAAGTATGTTTGAGTCAGACATTTAATAAACAAAGGTTACTTAATTGCTAATTTAATATATTCCATTTTCAGCACAAATTTGCTGAATTTTGACAAACTATTTTAAGTAAAGCCTTTTATTTGTGGAAAAACGCCAAAACTTGTCCATGCAGACAAAAAACGTCATTTACACAAAATTAGTAAGTATTAATTTACAAATATGTTATAGTAAGACTTTTAATGTCAGCATATTCAATACTTGCATTGAATTTTAGCCTTCTGTGGCAAGCTTCAGTCTTACAGGAAATGGTCAGAAGCAAAGTCTTTTATTTGCTATTAAGAACGTATCCATACGGCACAAAAAATAATCAACTCCAACCACAAGCTCTCTCACAAACACACCACATCCTTAAAGCAAGTGGAGCTTTGTCTCAGCAAATTTCCTTTAATTATTTATTATCAAATAAAACAACCTCTATTTTAGGGGGAGGAGTGTGCTTTTGTAGACCACACATAAGTGACTAGACAGCAGCTAACCCAGACTTAATTAGCGTGTTAAAAATAGACAATTCTATGGGCATCTCAATTACTTGGCACAATACATGGTGCCTCCTGTGTGGTCGTGTTTTATAAGACATGTGAGCATACAGATTAAAGGGGAACTGCACTTTTTTTGGAATGTTGCCTTTCGTTCACAATTATTATGAGACAAAAGGATGAAAGGTTTTTTGTTGTTTTTTGCATTCCATCCATCCATCCATTTTCTACCGCTTATTCCCTTTCGGGGTCTAACATGTAAAAATCTGTTCATTCTTGGTAGTTAGCAATGCAGGTAATGGAAGCAATCTATTCTACATCTAAATCACTTTCAAAATGCATTAAAAAACTCGCCAATACATCACTTAAGTTCCGTTACCTGTTTAATGACCAAACCGTACGAATATTGTTAGTGTTAGAGCAAACACCGAGGAACTATTTTTCTATCGTAGTAACACATCGGCGTGCTTCAGTGTTAGCCGTAAAAGTTAACCTGGGTGAGAGATGAGCTGGCTTCTAGGTCAACAGGAAACACGTTTTTAGTTTGTAATACACAACACAATTCAGTAAGACACTAATCTGTACTGACTGAAAAACATGGACAATCATTATATTAGATTAGATGGATTAGATAGTACTTAATTTATTCCGTCAGGAGAGTTCCTTCAGGAAGATTACAATTTTCAGCACAATCCCATTCAAGATCAGACAAACATTACAGGGAGACAAGACAGGATCGCTGACGGGTCTGCCGGCTTCCAGCGCCCCTTACAAAAAAGATGTGTTACAGGTACACAAGGGTGGGGGGGGGGGAATGGGAGAAAAAAATAGAAGATTAAAATAAAATAAAAAAATTTGGTCTTAGCCTGGGCCCTGGAGAGGGGGTGCAGACTGAGGCCAAGGGAAAAAAAACACTCATAGCCATAGTACACATCCCTCTTACATGTGTGTAAGAGGGAAACATCAAACATCAAAGAACACAGAGGACATTAAATACATTAAAGCAGCAGATACAACCAGACACTTCTACATGCAGCTATAAATAAAAAGTAAAAGAAACATATCCACTGTGGTGATATTATCATATTAGAGTATCTGTAAAGTATTAGCCCGCATTTCATATTTTGTTTGTACACAGCATGATACCAAGTGACGTGCTGCATTTATCATGATCAACATAAAGTGTAACTCAATCAATGGACAGTTGTCTCCAAATTCAACATTTGCAGCTTCGAGTTGCCTTCATCTCATTCTATCGGCTTCCGTCTGCTTCAACGTTTCACCCTCTTCTTTGTGCTTGCTTCTAAAAGCATCACTTCATCCTTCTTTCATTTAGGTTAAAAAACATGAGGCTGTGAATCCTCATTTGTCCAAAAATAGTTGTCTTCGTTGTTTGTTACCAAGTCTGCCATGACTATTACACACACAAGCGTTTTGTATCCGGAACTAGGAACACAAATTGTCGGACGTGTGCTACTATGGAAACGGAAATCAATGCACGGAAGATGTCTGTCTCGACATTGATTAAAATGATCAAAATACAGTAAATATTGAGTATATTACATATATTATGAACATGTCTGTTACTACATTACATATAACCTTGCAGTGTGTATACAAAACATTGATGGAGGGTATTGCAGATGTCTTAGAGGGCTTTTAAGGCTACAATGGTGACTCCCATTAGCCACATCTTCTGAGCGTTTTATATCATCTTTAAAATCCTAATAATAAAAGTAAGTGTGTTTTTGTCTCTCATAAAGATTGTGAACAATAAATTAAATTAGAAAAAAAAAGTGCAGTTCCTATTTAGTATTCATTAGACTGGGAATATAAAAGTATGATTTTTATATATTTAGATATATTTCTTATCACAGTTATTGATATTATAATGTTGTTGAGTGTGTTAAAAAATGTGTATTATACAAACACTGAAATATTTTAATCTGGTTTTATTTCAAAATTAATAAATAAACAGACACACAATGTACATTTTTGGTGGGGGAACATTGAATATTGTTTTGGCTTCTTAAACAGTAAGTTTTTAAATGTGTTTATTTTCTTCCATTTTATTTGTAAAGGTCTTAAGAGTATTTCTTCATTAATGTGTCTTGTATACATGTTAGCATTTAGGCTAGTGAGCAATTTGTGCTCTAGCTGCTACTCCAGGAAATGAGCAATATCACCTTGAGTTTTTCCAAAGTTTGGTAATCAATCATGGCTTTACAATAATTACAATTTTAGATGGTACTACTAACAGTAACTACTCTGGTCTAAAAAGGGTCAACTCTTCTGGTACTGTTGTCCATAGTACTTTTATTGCTGTTGTTTGGTCCTTAAATCACTTGCTGGGTGGGGCACAGTGTGATGTAGGGCAGTGTTTTTCAACCTTTTTTGAGGCAAGGCACATTTTTTACATTAAAGAATACAGAGGCACACCACCAGCAGAAAACTTTCAAAAATTAAACTTCACCAAGTCGTCATGACTTATTTTGAGTTTGTTAGTGTTTTCCTGTATGTAGTGCTTTGTTCTTGTCTTGCGCTGTTATTTTGGTGGCCCTTCTTGTTTTGTTGGTGTTTTCCTGTAGCAGTTTCATGTCTTCCTTTTGAGCGCTATTCCCCGCACCTGCCTCTTGTTAGCAAGCAAGACTATTGAAGTTTTTGCTATCCTTCTTTGTGTGGACTTTGTTGATTGTCACGTCATGTACGGATGTATTTTGTGGATGCCGTAAGTTTTTGCTGTCGTCCAGCATTTTGTTTCTGTTTACTTTTTAGCCAGTTCAGTTTTACTTTCGCTTTGCATAGTAATTGCCTTTTCCTTTTCTTTTCCCTTTTGTTCAATTTAGGTTCTTGCATTACATACCTTTTTACCTGCACGCTGCCTCCCGCTGTGGTCTGCATATTGGGATCACAACAAACCACCCGACACTTTCCGACTTTTACAAAGCAATTATCTACCAGCTGCCACCTACTGACGTGGAGTATTAAGTGGTTACCCTGCCAAGTTCTACACAGCACAGACACTAAGAAACGGCACATTATTTGCAGATTCTAATTATTGATTTGCAAAAAATATTTTTTGGACCAATTAGGTGAATTTGCGTAATTTCCCACAGCACACCAGACATTATCTCACGGCACACTAGTTTGCCGCACAGTGGTTGAAAAACACTGACGTAGGGTACCGAAAACACCGTGAAAACTGTCAACAGTTACATTAATACCTGTAAGTACGTTTATACATGTATACAAAAAGAATACATTACAGTTTGAAAGAAATTATATTCACCATGTTTGCTTAGTAGACCAATGGGAGGATTTACAAAAGGAAGTTCTTTCAGATTTCTCTTCTCTGTTCGCACTCTTATCTCTAGACGTCCGCCATCCGGTCCCTAACGTTCCAAACATCTAACGAATATGTTCATGTACAAACATGTTACACATACAAGCATTGAACAGGCACATACTTTTAAATAAACCAAAATATACAACAATGTAAAAAGCTTTTGTTGTCACAATTTAATGACTGAAATGACAACAGTTACACTAACCATTAGGAAATTTTAGGACTGTTTATCATTACGACTTTATATATATGCAGTTACGTGTGGCAATTAGTGGCTTCACTTCATGGCGGTTATTAAAAAAAAAAAGGAACATTGCTCAAACTATATATGCATGCGTGTCAGTCGCCTAAAGGTGTATACCAAATTTCATGGTGATTCTATAAATTTCACGCAATCAGACTAATGGAGTAAAACTACAGGGCTAATAACAGTGTGCTGTGTATTAGTCAGAAAAATGACAAACACCGTAGATGTGTATGTTTTAAGTCAATCTTTCTGTTTGCATTAGAAGAATATAATTTATTTTTCTCGACTATTTATAAAATATATGACAATTTGACACAAGAATGAAAATTACAACAATGATGTTTAAACAAACCCAATAAACATCAGGACACTGCTTCCATATTGACAGAAGTGGGTAGTAACGCGCTACATTTACTCCGTTACATCTACTTGAGTAACTTTTGGGATAAATTGTACTTCTAAGAGTAGTTTTTATGCAACATACTTTTACTTTTACTTGGATATATTTATAGAGAAGAAACGTTACTTTTACTCCGCTCCTCGCTACTCGCTACTTTTTTATCGATCTATTAATGTTTGTTTTGGTTTTTCAAAGTAGGAACTGTGCATGCCTGTGTTTCACCAATCACATGCAGTCACTGGTGATGTTGGACCAATTAAACAGAGCCAGGCGGTCACATGACCGTGATACGTAAAACCCGACTTAAACATGTTGACAATCTTATTGGGGTGTTTCCATTTAGTGGTCAATTGTACGGAATATGTACTTTACTGTGCAATATACGAATAAAAGTTTCAATCAATCAATCAAAAGTGAAAAGGAAAAAAGACACTTTTTATTTCAACCGTACTTCCCGTCAAAAGCCTAAAGACAGATTGCACAGTTCCTGTCTTCACAATAAAAGTACCGCTCCATCGCGCCTGCGCTAACAAAATAAGAGTCTCCGAAAGCCAGCGTAAACAAGCTAGCAAGCTACGGAGTTTGCCGCCAATGTATTTCTTGTAAAGTGTATAAAAACGAATATGGAAGCTGGACAAATAAGATACCCAAAACCAACGACTTTTATGTGGTATTAGACAGAGAGGGGGACTTTTTTCTCCTCCATTTGAAAACATGGACGTTATCAGCAATACTGTCTGATTCCAATCAATGCAAGTCATCACAATCAGGTAATAGACCAACTTCTATTCTTGTCTTCATGAAAGATAGGAATCTATATGTTAAACATGCATGTATATTAACATAAACACCTTTAACATGTCAACAAAAACAGCAAAATAAATAAATATAAATTATATATAAATGTATGTATACATATATATATATATATATATATATATATATATATATATATATATATATATATATATATATGAATGATATCTGTGTGTATGTATATGATATGTGTATGTATGTATATGTATATATGAGGTAGATCACCTCGACTTGGTCATTTATTAAGCAATTGATTAACGTTGAAAAACTATGGTCAATTGTACGGAATATGTACTGTACTGTGCAATATACTAATACAAGTTTCAATCAATCAATCAATGCCTACTGAGCCTATGGTGCTGTTAAGTTATTGTGGTTCAATGTGCCATTTTTTTTCATTTTTTAATGTACTATTATTTAATATATATTATTGTTTTAGTTGCTTAAGAGATAATCCTGGCTCTGAATTTCATTTGCTCGTTGCTATTTTTACGTTTTTGTGCATTATTTGTTGCCATAATCATTAAACAAACAGGTTACTCAGTACTTGAGTAGTTTTTTCACAACATACTTTTTACTTTTACTCAAGTAAATATTTGGGTGACTACTCCTTACTTTTACTTGAGTAATACATCTCTAAAGTAACAGTACTCTAACTTGAGTACAATTTCTGGCTACTCTACCCACCTCTGCATATTGATCTTCTTTTGTATCCATTTTAGGTTATTTCGGACATTTCGAGACAATAAATGTGTCTACATGCTATTGGAGGTGTGTCTTGGTGGAGAATTGTGGACTGTGCTGCGGGACATGTGAGTAAAGTGTACTTTACTGTACTTAAATGTCACACGGGGGGCGGGAGATTTGCAAACTTTGTACAAACCTTTCGATCTACAAACCACAGATTCAATAAAAATATGGAACGGGCCGTGCCAGCGTCGTTGTTTCCAGCTCTTCCGTCTGAAGTTCTTGATGAGCACGAAGTCGCCCGACACAATGGTGTGTAGAGGATGATCCGCTCGCCCCGGAAGCGCCGAAAAGACTTGCCTTCGAATATTAGCAAAACACTTTGTTAAAGATATACAATATCTTACCAGTCCGTCTTCACACAGGGTCGTCTCAATTGGCGGTCCTAATGGTCCTATCCGCACATTAGGTGGGACTGCGAACAGAATCTCAAAAGGTGACAAGTTATGGCGCGCGCGCACCCGCATACGCATGTACATGAGAACTATCCGCAAACATTTAGGCCAGCTGAGCTTAGTCTCTTCACAACATTTGGCAAGTTTTAATTTAATTGTTCCGTTTTCTCTTTCAGCACCTCCTGATTGTGGATGGTAGCTGCAATGAGTTCTCAAATCAATTTGCAAATAATCAGACAATTGCTGTATCACCTCATTTACAAAATGTGAACCATTGTCACTCGATAACTTCTTCGGAACGCCCCACCTTGCCACAATTTCAGTTAAAAGTGCTTTTGCCACTGCAGCGGAATAAGGATTTTTCGCTGGGAAGGCTTCTACCCATTTTTAAAACATATCAACCTTTAGTGACAAATAGCTTTAAAATGATTTATTAAAGTAACAAACAAATAATAACAAGCTTTGCAAAGCGAGACCAAACCAGAACGACACATCCGTTCGTTCCAGCTCCTTTAGAATTTGACATGACAATTATACATTCTCAGAAGTCCCACCCTCCATGCTCATTTACATACAGTACACCAGTTGAATGAGTACCCAAGGTCCTGTGAAGGGGAGAGGGTGTCGTTTGCCCAAGGGGGGGGGTCACTCAGGAAAGGAGAACAATTTAGCTCTCTTGGGGGTCAGGAAGAGGGAAAACACATGCCCACGTCAACTATAGTCCACATGTCACATCAAAGACACAGGAGAATGAGCCCGATCAGATTAGAGGCCTCTTGCAGAGCGTCACATTCCTAAACCTAATAAACAACTTTTGGTACCCAGTTCAAAGAACATCATCTATTTAAACAAGTATAAGTAATTTTGCTATCACAGTGGCAACATAAATCAACTTGGATAATGCACACGTGTATACGAACTATGGAGATGTTTTAACACCTTTTACAAGTACCTGTGTCTGTGTACCTTTATTACTAGAGGACTAAGGGAAAGGCAATGGCCAAACACACACACATCTAACTGGACGAAACAAGAAGCAAACCACTAATGCTTCAAATAAAGTAGGGGTAATCGATCCAGATGTCAATACTATCGATACCTAGAGTACTGTAGTATTAGTTTAGAAAAGGTACTGAAGTGATTAGATTAATGTATTTTGGTTTTTGTGTCCTTTTTATTAAAAAATAAATAAATTAATTAAATAAATAAAAAATTAAAAATATCTCAGCTACAATCAGGCGGAAGGCGGCGTACACCCTGGACAAGTCGCCAACTCATCGCAGGGCCAACACAGGTAGACAGACAACATTCACACTCACATTCACACACTAGGGCCAATTTAGTGTTGCCAATCAACGTATCCCCAGGTGCATGTCTTTGGAAGTGGGAGGAAGCCGAAGTACCCGGAGGGAACCCACGCAGTCAGGGGGAGGACACGCAAACTCCCCACAGAAAGATCCCGAGCCCTGGATTGAACTCAGGACCTTTGTATAGTGAGGCAGACGCACAAACCCCTCCTCCACCGTGCTGCCAATGTATGTGTATATGTATACATATATATATATATATATATGTTGTTTACAAACTCAGTGTCAAAACCCAAATGATACCAAGAGTAGTTTTTTCCTTTGAGTACTAGCACCTTTTTTTATATTAAAAAAAATTACAACAATACTATGCAAATACAAATACAATACAAGTTCTACATTCAATCAGATAAGCGTTTTAAAAATGGGATATTGTTTACTTTAGTTACTTGCTATTAAACTACAAGTGACAAGCGCGCATGCGTTAATCTAGACAGCCGCTGCTGCAGTTCTGTCCGTCTTTGTCTTTTGTCTTTGTTCCTTGTTCGTTTTGTACTTTTGTATACTTTTACATTTAATCTACATTTACTTTTTATCAAGTCGTGCCCTTCTAAATATGCAGTTTAGAAGTGTTTTGTTTGTCCTACTGACGGTGGGAACGCTACTGATGAGCTCAGACGGACAACAACAGTGGAGAGGCTCTTTCATCTACACAAGGGAACAGTTGTTGTTGTTAGTGGCACCAGTTATTAGCATCCAGCTAACGAACCCGGCACTAACTAACCAGATTCCGGAGGAGCTAAAAAGGACTTATGGAGGTGCTCGTAGCTGTCGAGGGAAAGGGAGGCGCTCGAGACAGAAGAGGGCTGAAGCAAGGAGGGAGAAAAGGAGATATAAGACATATCTTCCTTCCGTCGTCATGGGTAACGTGCGCTCTCTGGCAAACAAAACGGATGAGTTGTCGGTGCTTGCCGGTAGTCAGAAATAATATTGTGAGTGTAGCCTAATGTGTTTTACTGAGATGTGGCTGCATGACGATGTTCCGGATAGTAACGTCTCTATAAACGGCTTTGAAATGGTGCGCGCTAACCTGGACCGAACCAACGACAAGCGGAAAGGAGGGGGGCTTGCTTTGTTTAATAATAAGAAACATTGTCATCCCGGTCAATTACAATAAAAGAGCGCCACTGTGACCCGAATATAGAAATGTTAGCTGTAGGATTCAGACCATATTGTATGCCCAGGGAGATTCCGCATGTTATCGTGATGGCAGTATATTATCCCCCCCTCTGCTAACGCTGCAGCTGCCAGTGACGTTATCCACAGCTCCATAGCCAGACAACAAACCCAGCACCCGAAAGCTCTCATCCTCATCTCGGGGGATTTTAACCATGTTACTATGGACCAATCACTCCCCAACTTCATTCAGTATGTCAGCTGCCACACCAGAGGAAATAAGATCCTGGACCTGCTGTACGTAAACATCAAGGATGCGTATAGCTCCATAGCACTCCCAGAGCTGGGCCGGTCAGACCACAACCTTGTTTACCTCAACCCCTGTTACGTGCCTCTGGTCAAAAGACTGCCTGTGACCAAAAAACTATGAGAAAGTGGTCAGAAGGGGTCCAAAAGACACTACAGGGCTGTTTTGAGGTAACTGACTGGCAGGTGCTCATGGAGCCTCATGGAGAGGACATTGACAGGCTCACAGAGTGCATCACAGACTATATCAACTTCTGTGTTGACTCAAATGTCCCATCAAAGGCGGTCACCTGCTACCCAAAAAACAAGCCGTGGGTGACAAAAGACATCGAAGCCATACTGAATGAGAAGAAGAGGGCATTCAATGCTGGCAACAGGGAGGAGGTGAAAAGAGTTCAAGTGCTGCTGATGACCAAACTAAAGGAGGCCAAGGACAACTACAGGAGGAAGCTGGAAGGGAAGCTGAAGGACAACAACATGAAGGCGGTTTGGAGAGGTATGCAGACCATCACCGGCCTCAAACCGTCGCAGGGTAGGGGGATGGACGGAGACAAAGATAGGGCCAATGAGCTAAACCAGTTCTTTAAAGGCCTACTGAAATTAGATTTTCTTATTTAAATGGGGATAGCAGGTCCATTCTATGTGTCATACTTGATCATTTCACGATATTGCCATATTTTTGCTGAAAGGATTTAGTAGAGAACATCGACGATAAAGTTCGCAACTTTTGGTCCCTAATAAAAAAGCCTTGCCTTTACCGGAAGTAGCAGACGATGACATCACGGATGTGAGGCCTCCTCACATCCTCACATTGTTTATAATGGGAGCTTTCACCAGCAAGAGCTATTCGGACCGAGAAAACGACAATTTCCCCATTAATTTGAGCGAGGATGAAAGATCCGTGGCTGAGGATATTGATAGAAAACAAAATAAAGTAAAAAAAAAAAAAAGGCGATTGCATTGGGAGCGATTCAGATATTTTTAGACACATTTACTAGGATAATTTTGAGAAATCCCTTATCTTTCTATTGTGTTGCTAGTGTTTTAGTGAGTTAAATAGTACCTGATAGTCAGAGGGGTGTGTCCACGGGTGTGTTGACGCCAGTGTCTGAGGGAAGTCACGGCAGCTGCATGGACGGCGCAGGCTCCGCAGATCTCCGGCAAGAGGCGACTTTTTACCACAATTTTCTCACCGAAACCTGCCGGTTGACAAGTGGTCGGGAACCATGTTCGCTTCACCGCTCTGATCCATAGTAAAGCTTCACCTTCGGGAATTTTAAACAAGGAAACACCCTGTGTCTGTGTGGCTAAAGGCTAAAGCTTCCCACCTCCATCTTTCTACTTTGACTTCTCCATTATTAATTGAAAAAATTGCAAAAGATTCAGCAACACAGACGTCCAGAATATTGTGTAATTGCGCGATGAAAAGAGACGACTTTTAGCCGCAAGTGGTGCTGTGCTAATATGTCCCCTCCAACCCGAGACGTCACGCGCACGCGTCATCATA
Source organism: Nerophis ophidion (assembly GCF_033978795.1). Classification (NCBI taxonomy): domain Eukaryota; kingdom Metazoa; phylum Chordata; class Actinopteri; order Syngnathiformes; family Syngnathidae; genus Nerophis; species Nerophis ophidion. Next base: position 46,058,216 of record NC_084619.1, read on the forward strand.
CGCGTCATCATTCCGCGACGTTTTCAACAAGAAACTCTGCGGGGAATTTTAAATTGTAATTTAGTCAACTAAACTGGCCTTATTTGCATGTGTTGTAATGTTAATATCTAATCATTGATATATAAACTATCAGACTGTGTGTTCGGTACTAGTGTGTTTCAGTAGGCTTTGAAAGGATTTAGTAGAGAACATCGACGATAATGTTCGCCACTTTTGGTCGCTAATAAAAAAGCCTTGCCTTTACCGGAAGTCGCATCCTCACATTGTTTACAATGTGAGCCACCAACAGTAAAAGAAATTCGGACCGAGAAAGCGACAATTTTCCCATTAAATTGAGCGAGGATGAAAGATTTGTGTATGAGGATAATGATGGTGAAGGACTACAAAAAAAATAAAAAATAAAAACTGGCGAGGGCAAGTGAGAGCGATTCAGATGTTTTTAGACACATTTACTGGGATAATTCTGGAAAATCCCTTATCTGCTATTGTGTTGCTAGTGTTTTAGTGAGATTAAATAGTACCTGAAGTCGGAGGGGTGTGGCCACTGGTGTCTTGACGCCAGAGTCTCTCAGGGAAGTCACGCAGCTGCATGAACGGCGCAAGCTCCGTTGATCTCCGGTATGAGGCGACTTTATACCACAATTTTCTCACCGAAAATTGCCGGTAGACATGTAGTCGGGATCCATGTTCGCTTGACCGCTCTGATCCATAGTCGGTAGTAGTGGGTTTCAGTAGGCCTTTAACAGGTTCCCAAAACATGCCAGCCAGCCCCCTGACAACTTCAGCGAACCAATCCACCCCCCCTCCCCTCCTCACAGCCCCCCAACTCCAATGACTACCTCCCCCCACCTAACATCTCACCCTCAGAAGGATGACCCTGCCCTCTCCCAACCACCTGAGACCCCCCCAGTGTGTCTGTCTGTAGAAGAGGTGAATGCACAGTTAAATAAATTACACACAGGCAAGGCCGCGGGTCCTGGCGGTGTGAGCCCCAGGGTGCTCAAAGTCTGCGCCCCACAGCTGTGTGGTGTGCACCAGCACATCTTCAACATGAGCCTTAGGCTGCAGAAAGTCCCCACACTGTTGAAAACCTCATGTGTGGTCCCCATCCCCAAGTGCACGCGCCCCAGCACGTCGGAGGACTACAGGCCAGTGGCTTTAACCACCCATATCATGAAAACCATGGAGAGGTTGGTCCTGGAACAACTCCGCCGTACAGTCAAGCCCCACCAGGACCTACTCCAATTCGCCTACCAGCCCCGAATTGGGAGTGGAACCGAGCCCACGCCCACCTGGAAAACCCTGCAAGCAGTGTGAGGGTCATGTTTTTTTACTTCTCCAGTGTTTTCAATACTATACGGCCTGGGCTACTGGGTGTGAAGTTGGAGAAGATGCAGGTGGAGGCCCCCTTGGTGTCCTGGGTTATAGATTACCTGACTGACAGACCACAGTATGTTCGACTGCAGGACTGTGTGTCTGACAGGCTGGTCAGCAACACCGGGGCCCCGCAGGGCACAGTTCTCTCCCCCTTCCTCTTCACCATTTACACCACTGATTTCCACTATCAGTCAGAGTCCTGCCACCTTCAAAAGTTTTCTGATGACTCTGCGATAGTGGGGTGTATTGAGGATGGTGATGACGAGGAATACAGGACACTGGTGGAGGACTTTGTCACATGGTGTGGAAAGAACCACCTCCAGCTCAATGTGACGATGACCAAGGAGCTGGTTGTGGACCTGGGAAGGAGGAGGAGTACCTCAGCGACCCCTGTTTCCATCAGGGGGGTGGATGTGGACATGGTAGAGGATAATAAATACCTCGGTGTACACATAGATAACAAGCTGAATTGGTCAAAACACGCTGAGACCCTCTACTAGAAGTAGAGAGCCGCCTCTACTTCCTCAGGAGGCTAGGATCCTTCAACGTCTGTACAAAGATGTTGAAGATGTTCTACGAGTCGGTGGTGGCGGGCGCCTTCTTGTACGCCGTGGCTTGCTGGGGCAGCGGGCTAAGAGTGAGGGACACAAATAGACTGGACAAGTCGGTAGAGAAGGCCATTAACGTGGTGGGAGTGGAGCTGGACTCTGGCGGTGGTGTCAGAGAAAAGAAGTCTAGCAAAACTCCTAGCCATTATGGACAACATCTCCCACCCACTACACTCGGACCTTGCGGAGAGAATGAGCACGTTCAGTGGAAACTCAGACTCCCTAAATGCAACATGGAACAACACAAGAGGTCCTTCATACCGACAACCATCAGACTGTTTAATGTATATGTTCTTTGACTGCACTTAAATGTAGAATATATTTAGAATATATTTATACTATTCATATATCATATATATATATTATATGTTATATATTATTTATTATTATTATTATTATTGTCTATTGTGAGCGAACTGTGGTGCTGAATATCCCCCAGGGATCAATAAAGTATTTTCTATTATATTATATTATATTATATTCTAAACATCCAAATATATTATAATTTGGCAAAGTATTGGATCTGATTGGGGGCCAAAAACATTATATCAGGATTGGAGGCCAAAAATGTGACATCCCTAATTATTAAATTTAATGGAAGAAAGCCATTCAAGAAAAAAAAATCATATCCTAGCAAATTAATCCTAAAATGTGTAAACAACTAAATAATAACAACCAAGACTCAATCTATCAATATCATGCATCAGTGCAGCAAATATTGATATCGGTGGCCACTGTACAGAGTACAAAACTATTCCGGGACGCAAAATGGCCGCGTTATACAACTGGCCGCTTAAGACAAGCTTGATTACACTACTTTTCTCTGCGGGTACACAGATTATTAACATTATTGCAAACTCAGGTTTGACTGTACAGTTATCAGCATATGTTCAATACTACAGTAGTTCAATTGATATTTTAATGATTACCAAAATATTTTTTGTTCTTTGTTACTCTATACAAACTCCCGAAATATGGGCCTGGACGCAGGACATTGAGGGCAAAAACCATACGATTTAACTAGGGTTGCCCAATATAAACAATATATAATAACAATTTGGCTGAAGATAGAACTTTTAATACTATCGTTATATTGTGTTAATGCATGTTGATCAAACATTCTGTCTTTGTCCCGCAAATTTGACGGCGACAAGTGAACAACCGCGTCCTCAACGCTTTGTAGCTTCTGCACTATGTTAGTAGGTACATCAAATTGAGAGCCTTTGTAACCCTTTTGAAATAGTTCTATCATTAATATGCTAAATGATATATCCTGATATATCGTTATTGCAAAAGGCTGTGAAACATATCACAATAGAGAGTTTAGGCCATAATACTAAACCCTGATTGGAGTCATGTAGTTTAGCTGCATTACGTGAAAAGCACCATTGGGATGGTAAGCGTTGATGGTTCTGCCCGGAGTTTTGGACAAGATTCTTGATGTCTGGCAGGGCCTCGTTTGCGAGTTTGGAGGTTTGGCGCTCTCTTAAAAGGACTGTAGGTAGGAGCCCAGCTAGAATGAGCAGAAGCTCGGTGGTGGTTAGACGCAGGTATGTTGTGAGGATTCTTGAGCCGTCGTTTTGAACTACGTCCAGCGCTGCAAATTTACCCCAAGCCCAATTACCTTCCCTGCTAAACATTAGGGAAGGATTTTTCTTAACCCTTAATCCAGTTTTCTAAGTATTGAGAAGTTCTGAATTCAACCCATTTATCCAATCCACTTTATTTATATAGCACATTTAAACAACAAAATGTTTCCAAAGTGCTGCACAACAATATTAAAAACATTATTCAAATACTATCCTGAGCTACACCAATGACTGAATAAAAACAAAAAATAAATACATATAAAACTCATATAAAAACAATATAAAATAAATATGATTTAAAACGAAATTAAAGGGTAAAACCAATTAAAACAGTAAATACAAATCAACATTTTAAAAACACGGGAGGACAACAGAGGACCACACAACTCACTTAGTGTTAAAAGCCAGAGAATAAAAATGGGTCTTAAGACGAGACTTAAAACACTCCACTGTGGTAGCAGTTCGAATATGGAGGGGCAGAGTGTTCCAGAGCTTAGGGCAGACCACAGAGAAGGCCCTGTCTCCCCTAGTTTTAAGTCTGGTCTTGGGCACCACGAGCTGGAGCTGGCTCTCGGACCTCAGGATTTAAACCCTGCGGGGTACGGGAACGTCCCATTTATCACTTTATATACAGTATATGAAATGCAGTGTGTATTTGATCAATTTTATGTATTCATGTAATGTACATGGTGAATTTTTGGCAGGGAGCATCTACAACATCACCTTTTGAACATTGTAAAATTGTGAGTCTGTGTACAATGTTTTAAATATTTGTCTTAATTGTAAGATCAACTTGCCAACGGGCTAGCAATGGAAATTGGCCATTGGGTATAATCTCTCATTATTACATGTCCAATGTTTATTAATATGTATTGTCCCTTTAAATACAAATCTAAAAAAATCAAACTGTAGGGGTCCTGAAAGGTCGAAAATTAACCGAAAAGATGGCCTCGTCCCTGTCCTATTTGTGTATATGTTGGACCTTTTGGGCAATCGGCCACCTTACAAAACCCGGGACCTTTTTTTATTTTGCCAACCGTTCACAATAATTACAAGAAACAAGAACACACGTCATTTTTTTTTTTTTTACAACTTTAAAGATTAAAAAAACTTTAAAGATGCAACTAACGGGAGTCACAGTTGTCGCCTTCAACGCCCTCTAAAACAACTTCAAAACCCTCTAGCAATGTTTTATATACAATGTAAGTCTATATATAATGTAGTAACAGACACTTTCATAACAACATGTAATATGTTCAATATTTACCATATTTTGACGGTTTTAATCATTTCCAGGACTGATTTATTCTGCGCATTGATTTTTTTTTCCATAGCAGCACTTGTCTTACTTATGGCAACATGTGTGTTCCTTCTTCCGGGATTAAACACAAGTGTGTTTTCTAATCATGGCAGACTTGGTAACAGACAATGAAGACGACTATTTTTGGAAAAAATAGGATTTACCTCATACTTTTGAAGTTAAATATACAGCTGATTATAGAAGCAAACACAAAGGAAGATTTGGAGCAGAAAGAAGCCAGGAGAGGTAGTTGAAAGCAATTTTAACGCTATAAATATGAAACTTGAAAACAAGCTATTTCGACATAAATGGATTGCTTACCCAAAATCAACAGGAAACATCCCCAGCCAGCTGGACTAGACGAACAACTTTCTATCGAGTGAGTCACGTTAATATTGACCATGATATCCACAGCTTGTCATGCGTGTTAGTTCAACTACAGTATATACGGTGCCTGGCTAGCTCAGCTGTGTACAAACAAAACATGAAATGTGGGCTAGTACTTTACAGATACTGTAAGTAATATGATTGTTCAGGCAGTAAAAATGAGTGTCACATTTCAGTGTTCTGCATTACAAACCCAAACGCATTTCGTGTTGTAGAAGCCAACTTATCTCTGGCCGTAGTTAGCTTTTACAGCTAATACCAAAACACACCAATGGGTTACTATGATAGAAAAAGAGTTCCTCGGTGTTCGCTCTCAAAACAACAATGTTGTTACAGCTTGGTTATTATACAGATTACGGAACGTAAATGAAGTATTGCGGAAAATAACAATAAAACTTTTGTCTTTGTGTCACTCATTAAGATTGTGTCAGATGGTAAAAATTCTAAAAAAAAAAAGTGAATTTCCCCTTTAAGGATTTGTCCTACTTGGCAGCGCATGTTACCTCTTGGGGGTGACCAGAGGTGGGTAGTAACGCGCTACATTTACTCCGTTACATTTACTTGAGTAACTTTTGGGATAAATTGTACTTCTACGAGTAGTTTTTATGCAACAAACTTTTACTTTTACTTGAGTATATTTATAGAGAAGAAACGCTACTTTTACTCCGTTCCATTTATCTACATTCAGCTCGCTACTCGCTACTTTTTTTTATCGATCTATTAATGTTTGTTTTGGTTAATGACAGAGCTTCAAAGTACAATCTACGCATGCCTGCGTTTCACCAATCACATGCAGTCACTGGTGACGTTGGACCAATCAAACAGAGCCAGGCGGTCACATGACCCGACTTAAACAAGTTAAAAAACTTATTCGGGTGTTACCATTTAGTGGTCAATTGTACGGATTATGTACTGTACTGTGCAATCTACTAATAAAAGTTTCAATCAATCAATCAAAAGTGTAAAGGAAAAAAGACACTTTTTATTTCAGCCGTACTTCCCGTCAAAAGCCTAAAGACTGATCGCACAGTTCCTGTCTTCACAATAAAAGTGCCGCTCCATCGCGCCTGCGCTAACAAAATAAGAGTGTCCGAAAGCCAGCGCAAACAAGCTAGCAAGCCACGGAGTTTGCCGCCAATGTATTTCTTGTAAAGTGTATAAAAACCAATATGGAAGCTGGACAGATAAGATGCCAAAAACCAACGACTTTCATGTGGTATTAGACAGAAAAGAGGAACTTTTTTTCTCCTCTATTTGAAAACGTGAACGTCTGATTCCAATCATTGCAAGTCATCAGAATCAGGTAATACACCAATTTATATTCTTGTCTTCATGAAAGATAGGAATCTATATGTTAAACATGTATGTATATTCATTAAAACACCTTCAACATGTGAACAAAAACGGCAAAATAAATAAATATAAATTATTTACTGTATATATAAATATATATATATATATATATTATATATATATATATGTATATATATATATATATATTTAATATACATATATACATATATATGTATATATATATATATATGATATGTGTGTGTATAAATGATTTGTGTGTGTATGTATATGATGTGTGTGTATGTATACGTATATATGAGGTAGATCACCTCGACTTGGTCATTTACTAAGTAATTGATAAACGTTGAAAAACTTATTGGGGTGTTACCATTTAGTGGTCAATTGCACGGAATATGTGCTGTACTGTGCAATCTAATAATACATGTTTTAATCAATCAATCAGATCAATGAATGCCTACTGAGGCTATGGTGCTGTTAAGTTATTGTGGCTCAATGTGCCATTTTTTTCATTTTATTTAAATGTACTATTATTTAATATATGATATTGTTTTAGTTGCTTAAGAGATATTCCTGGTTCTGAATTTGTTCATTGCTATTTTTATGTTTTTGTGCATTATTTTTTGCCGTAATCAGGTTACTCATCAGTTACTCAGTACTTGAGTAGTTTTTTCACAACATACTTTTTACTTTTACTCAAGTAAATATTTGGGTGACTACTCCTTACTTTTACTTGAGTAATAAATCCCTAAAGTAACTGTACTCTTACTTGAGTACAATTTCTGGCTACTCTACCCACCTCTGGGGGTGACAAACCTTTTGGCGAAATCCAGGTCTTTTCGGAGCCAATGTCCTATTCGGCAGCATCTGAGGCCGAAGACTATTGTCACTGTGGCAAAAAAATGGAATAAGCCTCACCGTTTCAATACTTTGAGAGTGTATAGTGTAGAACACATTCATTACTGTATCTGGTTTCTTGACATGAGCTTGTCTCCAACTAGGAATTATTTTGATGAGCCCACTGCCAGATTTTGTACTGGTTGTGTCTTAGAGGCCTTTGATTATCTCCACACCATGGGTATCGTCTACAGAGACCTTAAACCAGAAAACCTTCTCCTTGATGCAAAAGGTTATGTCAAAATGGTAAGTCTGCAGTTCCAATTTCTGCTTTGTTGCCATTGTTTCTTTCTAAAGTTCAAACTATGGTATTTTTTTTATTGTCTACTTTTATGCTTACTCCATATCCACACAGAAAGCAGGGGTTTTCCTTGCAAATCAAGGAAAGTCAACTTGTGTTGTACACCAGTTTTCTGGATAATGGCTGTACCTGTGCAGCTCTATATAAAAACGACGACAACTACTGGATCCTGTTCCTATCAGACAAGGTCAACAATCTAAAACGCATGTAGTCAACACATTCACTTTATTAAAAAACGAAGTAACAAAATAATTAGGAATGCAATGGATACATTATAGAATGTATACAATTAGCAATGTATAAGGAAATGCTAAAGAAATCGGGATAAGAAGAAATTAACAGAACAACATACAATAAAACCCTTACTCAAGGAACTACAAATATATGGCAACTTTAAAAAATATCCAAGTGAAATGGCACATGTATTAATTACATACTTTACTGACTCTGTAAACAACCTAGCAATCACAATTAGCAAAATGTTAGTGATCATGTAAACCAGGCTTTTGTTCTAACAAAAGTATATGATTGATTGATGGGATGGGATGTGGCCTTGTAAGGTAAATTGGCAGTGGCTGTCTAAAACACCACCTTTTGCCACCTAAATCTTGGAATTCTGTATTTTAATATTGTGAATCTGCGTAGTAGGTTTACAATAAATTAGTCTTATGCTATGTTCACGCTGGATTTTTTTTTGTCAACACTTATCTTTTTAATGGCCTTTTTGAAATTGCAAAAAATTGTGATTACTAATGTGAACACGGTCTGACCCCCCATGCGGACATGACATTGCACACACTACAATGTTTACGGAAGCAAAAATGGCTTCCAGACTTTACGTCTTTGGTAACTTGTCTCATTGTCCATGTATGATCTGAAGAGATGGCCAATCAGTAGAGACCCACAGAAGAAAGTCCCCTTCAGTCCATCAGAAGAGATAACTGCTGATTATTACGTTGCTTCATAAAACTTCTGTAGATGTTTATAGTGAATGCTATTGTAATGTTTTTCAAACAATATTTCTTATCTGAAGGTTGTTGTTTGTTTTTTTTACATCCATGTTAGATGTTGAAGTTTTCCCGTGTTAGTGGCCCAAGCATGGATTCAATTGGTTAAAATGTATTTCAGTGGTTTGATATACAAGTGTATTGAGTTAGGATCATTGTCATAGAACCAATTGAGCTTGTAAATTGAAGTACTGCTGTATTTACTATATCACAACAGTTCTGTGAGCATTTTCATTTATCAGGTCATTATAATCTGAGCACATCGAATCAGCCACGACTAGGCTGCTCAGATTGTTTTGGAAAACTTTTTGTCTCTCATCAGAGTAGACTTCATCGTATTTATCCACTAAGGTGAGGACATGCCACAACATACTCCCACTAGAATGGCTACATTAAAGGCGAAACGTCTTTTAAGACAAACTGAACAGTCCGGTTGCAATTGATTTAGTGCCCTGAGAATTCCACCGCAGTGTCATTTTATGTCTTTTATTTCCACAGGCAGACTTCGGCTTTGCTAAAAAGATTGGTCTTGGAAAGAAGACTTGGACCTTCTGTGGGACCCCAGAGTATGTGGCCCCAGAAGTCATCATGAACAAGGGCCATGATTTCGGAGCTGATTGCTGGTCATTGGGCATCCTCATATTTGAACTCCTAACTGGCAAGTAAGTCAATTTATTTTTTATTTTTTGCGTTTGTGTTTGTTTCTTGTTTGAGGTTGATGACAGGGTAGGCAGTGAACTTCAATCAATCAATCAATGTTCATTTATATAGCCCTAAATCACTAGTGTCTCATAGGGCTGCACAAACCACAACACAAACCACTACGACATCCTCGGTAGGCCCACATAAGGGCAAGGAAAACTCACACCCAACTTATGGATGTGATGTGGTTTTAGGAATGATTGAACATAAATAAATACTGGCCAATATAATTTCACATGTGAAAGCAGAGGTCTTCAACAGGGGGTTATTTTTAGTAGACTTTTTGAATATATATATTTTTATTACCCTTACAATGTTTCCACAAATTTAAATATTTTTAAATTATTTTTACACATTAATCTTTTTCCACAGGAAAAATTATCCCACGGGTTGTTTTTCCTTAAAACTTTCAAAATAAAGAGTTGTATTCTGCATAGGAAACATGTTTTGATAGGAAGCCATTTGCATTTTTTATTTATTTTTAAGAAATTGCACTTTGTGTATCACTCTTCAACAAGTGTGGTCAAAATTTCCCCAAGCAGTTCCTATTGATTCTTATATGAACCTTTAATTTAAAGTAACTGACTGTCCCACTTACACATTGTTTGTCATCTGTCACATCTAATGCAACTATGACTGTCAATACTGTCCCATTTGCACATCTGATGTCAGCAGTCTCACCACCCAAGAGGTCGATTTTAAAACATACATCTAAGTCTGATCTCTATTTATTAACTTAATTTTCATTAACATTGGACATTTTGGAGTTGCCCTTAACGTGCCCGGTGTACAGATATGTTTTAGTGGTGGAGGACTACTTCACTAAGTTTGTCACAACCAAACAGCTCACACTGTCGCTCACTGCCTGTTTGAGGACTATGTTTTGGTGGATGGTGTCCCCGAAATCCTGCATAGCGATCAGGGTCGCCAGTTCGAAGCGGAAGTCATCCAGAGACTCTGCCAGTTGCTTGGATTAAAAAAGACACGCACCACTACTTAAAACCCCAAGTCTGATGGCATGGTGGAGCGTCATAATCGGACTTTGATCGACCAGTTAGCCAAGATGTTGATTTCTCATGGGGGTGAGTGGGACACATATATAAGGCAGGTCGTCTTTGCATACAACCAACTAAACACGCCAGCACCCGGCTCACCCCCTTTTACCTTATGCACGGGCTGCAGAGACACTGGTGCCATCTAGTGTCCCAGACTCCCTGGGCTCTGGGATCCTGACAGACTATGTTTCAGCTATGGCTGAACAGCTGGGGTCGGCCTTCAGTGCAGCCAGGCTTAATTCAGTGGAGGCTCATGAGAGACAGAAACTGTATTATGACAAGAAGAGCTTTCATCGGGCCCACGAAGAGGGTGCGTTGGTGTGGCTGAATAACCCCACTGAAAACTGTACTAAACTGGCGCCGCACTGGAAGGGCCCGTATCGAGTGATGCAGGTGCTGGTCTCTGGAGGGACAAAACTCCTCCTCCTTACTTAACACTCTCCAGTAACTTGTGACACCCTGAACTGTTTGTTACATGTATATGTTGGTATATAGTTTCTATATGATGTATAGTTTTCTGTGCATTTCAAACAGTGTCCTATTCTAATGTTTTTTTATTTATTTATCCAAAGTAACATGGTCGCTAGGATGCCTGTGGACCTTACCTGCCAAATTATCCAGGGCGGATAAGATGAAGAGTCCATCAGAGGCATTGACTCTCCTTTTAAAAAAAAAACAAAAAAAATGAATCAACATCTCAGATGTAGAGGACCCAGACTATTGTCCCTCCACGGAACAAGGCCAGTCAGGCACAGAGGAGTCCTCTGATGAGAAATGGATATTGTGTCCGACAGAATGAGCCACATGGGCTCTTACTGGGCAGAGTGTTGTAGCCTGGCCTCGCAGCCAGACAAAACTCCAGGCCACAATATTTAACACAATAGTAGTCTGCCAGAGCCTGCACCTGTGTTCAGTACTGTCTTCTGTATAGATGCATGGAAGCTGTTCATGTCTGATAATTTAATACAAGAGATGCTGACATGCACAGATACAAACCCCGTTTCCATATGATTTGGGAAATTGTGTTAGATGTAAATATAAATGGAATACAATGATTTGCAAATCATTTTCAACCCATATTCAGTTGAATATGCTACAAACATAACATATTTGATGTTAAAACTGATAAGCATTTTTTTTTTGTGCAAATAATCATTAACTTTACAATTTGATGCCAGCAACACGTGACAAAGAAGTTGGGAAAGGTGGCAATAAATACAGATAGTTGAGAAATGCTCATCAAACACTTATTTGGAACATCCCACAGGTGTGCAGGCTAATTGGGAACAGCTGGGTGCCATGATTGGGTATAAAAGCAGCTTCCATGAAATGCTAAGTAATTCACAAACAAGGATGGGGTGAGGGTCACCAATTTGTAAGCGAATTGTCGAACAGTTTTAGAACAACATTTCTCAACGAGCTATTGCAAGGAATTTAAGGATTTTATCATCTAAGGTCCGTAAAATCATCAAAAGGTTCAGAGAATCTGGTGAAATCACTGCACGTAAGCGATGACATTACGGACCTTTGATCCCTCAGGCGGTACTGCATCAAAAAACGACATCAGTGTGTAAATAATATCACCACATGGGCTCCGGAACACTTCATAAAACCACTGTCAGTAACTACAGTTGGTCGCTACATCTGTAAGTGCAAGTTAAAACTACTATGCAAAGCGAAAGCCATTTATCAACAGCACCCACGAACGCCGCCGGCTTCGCTGGGCTTGAACTCATCTAAGATGGACTGATGCAAAGTGGAAAAGTGTTCTGTAGTCTGACGAGTCCACATTTCAGATTATATTTGGAAACTGTGGACTTGGTGTCATCCGGAAAAAAGAGGAAAATAACCATCCGGATTGTTATAGGCGCAAAGTTCAAAAGCCAGCATCTGTGATGGTATGGGGGTGTATTAGTGCCTAAGGCATGGGTAACTTACACATCTGTGACGGCACCATTAATGCTGAATGGTCCATACAGGTTTTGGAGCAACATATGTTGTCATCCAAGCAACGTTATCATGGAGGCCCCTGCTTATTTCAGCAAAACAATGCCAAGCCACATGTTACAACAGCGTGGCTTCGTAGTAAAAGAGTGCGGGTACTTTCCTTGCCGGCCTGCACTCCAGACATGTCTCCCATCGAAAATGTGTGGCGCATTATGAAGCGTAAAATACGACAACAAGACCCCGGACTTTTGAACAACTAAGCTGTACATCAAGCAGGAATGGTAAAGAATTCCACTTTCAATGCTTCAACAATTGGTTACCTCAGTTCTCAAACTTTTATTGAGTGTTGTTAAAAGAAAAAGTGATTATCACACAGTGGTGAACACGCCCTTTTCCAACTACTTTGGCACGTGTTGCAGCCATGAAATTCTAAGTCAATTATTATTTGCAAAAAAAACCCCAAAGTTTATGAGTTTGAACATCAAATATATTGTCTTTGTAGTGCATTCAATTGAATATGGGTTGAAAAGGATTTGCAAATCATTGTGTTCCGTTTATATGTACATCCAATACAATTTCCCAACTCATATGGTAACGGGGTTTGTACTTACATGTATGTTGCTGTGTAAAAATGACATTCTGGGTGGTGAGACTGCTGACATCAAATGTGACATCATATGGGTAAGTGGGAAAGTATTGAAAGTCAAAGTAGCATCAAGATGTAAGATTTGACATCAGATGTGCAAGTGGGACAGTCAGAGTTGCTTTGTGCAAGATTCCATAGGAACTGCCTGGGGTCATCTTTGACCCCCTTGCGAAAGATTGGTGTTGTGATACAAAAACTGCAATTTCTTAAAATTTATGAAAAAATACAACATGCAGATGGCCTCATGAGAAAAAACATGTTTTATGAGGAATACCTTGAATATAAAATTAATACAACTCTTCTTAAAGATTATGAAGAATAACAACACAGTTTATTGCAAAATAGCATTGGTTTTAATTTGGGTGATTGTTGACCCTAACTGTGGAGGTGTGTAGTTATTGGTAGGTTGTTTATCCAAGGGTTAAGATTGATCCAGCACACTGTAGTGTAGTTTAGCAATGGCAGTGGCATTGCTTAGCATTGAATTCACTACAAATTAGCGCTCCAGTCAGTTTGTTATACTATATCACCGATTCAAAATAGAAGTAATCTCAAGGCACTAATACAATCCCTCTAGGTTTTTGCTGACAGTTTGGGGGGATTGTTGCATCCTAAAATATGTGAATTTGTGGCATCTTTTTCAGTTTCTATTTTACTAACCCTCGTGGACCCTGAGATCCTCTGGCATTCATCTCCTAATTGTTCCAAAAGTCAGGATACAGTCTCACATGACGTCTTTCTACTATTCCCGATTCCCCACATAAAACCCAATAAATAACCATCCATAAACTGCCAACAATATTCCATTTATATTTTGCGATTGTAGCTGAGATGGGCACCAGCGCCCACCGCGACCCCAAAGGGAATAAGCGGTAGGAAATGGATGGATGGATGGAATATTAACCAAGTATTAGTTTTTGTGCTACAACAAGCTCTAACGCACAGAAACCATTTATAATGGCGCCAATATCACCGGTGCCTATATTGACAATATCATTGGTCACCTGCTAATTCTCGCTTCTCCGTGCGTGAAAGTTTATTGTAGATTATAAATCATGTCTCTCATCTGGATAGTTAGGATGAGGATATAATCTTACAATTTAGTACAAATTGACAACGACTTTAGACCTGGGAATGGTGAAAAACGACACAAAAAATGCTTGGTTCCAGCAGTCTGATTAATCCAGAATAAACTCAACTGCGAGTGCATTTTTGTCTCTTTATTTAACACATCTGAAAAATTACGCAAACAGCTGTTAGAAAGGAGGCGATTGCGCTGCAGCGCCATCCAATGTATGCATGTTAATACATAAGGACTGTGAAAAATTAAAATATCAGACATATTGTCTAATCACCAATATAATTTTATAATTTTATAGTTGCTGACTGACTTAAGGGACTAATTAAAACAAATTCAATTATCGTGTTTTTTAATGACGTTTGTTTTTTCATATAAAATATATATCACCGTATTAACATATCACCTATAGAAAAACAACTTCATGCAAGAACTAATTTTCTTGGATATTCTTCACATTTGCAGTTAGTGCCGCATTCTATTTCATGAGCGCACCTTCGGTACGCAAAAAAAGTGGTTTCTTTTGTAGATTTGCAGGACTTCTTGTAAAATGGCCATAAAAAGTTGTGAATGTCTGCTGCTTATTTCAAACATGCGACAGGATGATAACATAAATATGCAGTAAATGATCGAGTGTCCCCATATTGAAAGCCCTGCATAGTAAAAGCAAAAACCTAATTTAAATTAGGCGGTCTGCACCACTTTTGTACTTGTTATCAATTGTACACAATGTCTTGGTAGATCACACGCAACACAAAACATTTAGGTTTGCACACACCACTGAGCATGTGGTGTTTGGATCTTAGACCAGGCTCTAAATGGCAGTAAAAGCACATACTCATAGATTTTGTTAAATTACTGTACTATTTTATTAGATTATGACTAATAATAGTAATTATAATTACAAAAACAAACACTACCAAATAAATCTGAGCAAGATGAGGGTCTGAAATGAAGATCAAAGGGCTTTTTAGGTATGACATCCCAGATTGCACAGCATCCATCCATCCATTTCCTACCGCTTATTCCCTTAAATCAGTATTAAGAGAGCAATCCTGCAACCTTATAATGATGACTTTGTTCACTTGAACCTGAACTATGGTCCAGCAAATCTTTGTGAAACTGTGAATTTAAACGTCAGCAATGCACCCACATGAATAAATGGCTAAGGAATAATCAATAATTATTGTTAATATTATTTTTCAACTATTATTGAAGAGAGTAATGGTGTGTGGGCAAGGTGGAGTACCCATTTAGCCTCCCTAACAGGGTTACGTGAATTCACGGCAGGCAGGTGATGGAAGAAAATGTCGAGCAGCTAGAGTATTTGGAACTGGTCAACTTTTTGTTGTGCCATGCAGAAGATACTGTGGTGTGGTATAATGGCTGGGACAACATGCTTAGTATAGGCACTGCCCTTATAGAAAGTGATTGCAAACTACTATAAGTAAGTCTTGCAAAGAAAATCATGGTATCAAAGTCTTCAAAATTTTTGAGCAACAGAATAAAGGGGGTCTCTAACGAGCTTAGGGATACCTTCACACACAAGGGAGAATTTTACTGTTGCCAATCAACCTATCCCCAGGTGCATGTCTTTCGAGGTGGGAGGGAGCCGGAGTACCCGGAGGGAAGCCACACAGTCACGGGCAGGACATGCAAACTCCACACAGAAAGATCCCGAGCCCGGGATTAAACCCCGGACTACTCAGGACCTTCGTATTGTGAGGCGCTTTACATGGTGAAACCCAATATCTACATTCCATTTAAACTATTGTGGGTGGCACTGGGAGCAGGTGCCTTGCCCAAGGACACAACGGCAGTCACTAGGATGGCAGAAACTGGGATTAAACCTGGAACCCTCAAGTTGCTGGCGCGGCCACTTTACCAACCGAGCTATTCCGCCCCAATGGAGAGTTCAATAGAAGTGCAAACTGATTTATACCTGTGTTTTATAGACTATTCCAAAGTATTTGATAAAGTGAAACAAAAAAACTTTTCCAAAACTTGAATGAGCTGGATATTGATGGGAAGCACCTGAGGATTATCAGATATTTGTACTGGGAACAAGAAGCAGTAGTCCGAATAGATGGAGAATGCAGTCAATTCCAAGCCATTCAAAGGTTCGACGAGGTTGTGTTCTATCTCCTGATCAGTTTACTATCAACAGTGAAATGATCTTATGCAACATCAATCATCAAAATGGTATAAAAATTGGAGGAATTAATGTTAACAACCTCAGATATGCAGCTGATACTGTGCTTGTGGCAGAATCTGAAGAAAAACATTCTGAACACAGTGGTAGCCCACAGTGAAGCAAACGGACTTGCTTTAAACCTCAACAAAACCGAAAGCATGACAGTTTCCAAGAAACCACGTCCACCTGCATGTTGCACCTGCAACAACAATAAAATAAAACAAGTGGATCAATTCAATTACCTCTGTGTCACAGTAACATCTGATGGTAGGTGTGAAAAAGAGAAACAAAAGGATTGCCAGGTCAAAAGACAGCTTCAACAAAATGAGTCTTATATTTAAAAATAGAAACATCTCAATTGACACCAAACTGAGTATGGTCTGTCCTACTTTACGGCTGTGAATGCTGGACTTTAAACAATCAACAACTGAGAAAATTAGAGGCAACAGAAATGTGGTTCTTCAGAAAAATACTCTGCATATCATGGACTGAAAAGAAAATGAAGAATGAAATTCCTCTGACATATCATTAGAAAAGACCGCTTAGAAAAACTGAAGTAGGAAAACTAGTAGGAAAGAAAGCTCCAGGTCGACAACGAAAAACATATCAACAGCTTAAGATGATTTGTCGGAAATAGTCGGAAATATAAATAATATAGAACTTATACAAAGAGCAGACGACAGAGAAGACTGGTGAGCTCTGATCATCGATGCTTGCAAACAGGCCTGATACCTCATGATGAATAGAAAGTATGTAATTTTTTCCCCCTCTGCAGTCCACCCTTTTCTGGATCGGACCCCATAAAGATCTACACAGTGGTCCTCTATGGCATTGAAAAGGTAGACTTCCCAAAGAGAATAGGCAAGCGTCCAGATGACCTCATCAGGAGACTCTGCAAGTATGGATCCGGATAGGGTAATATTGCTTAGTGGTATGAAAATATGAAAACAATGATTGACCATAGGATTGCATGTTTAAATCTATATATCTATTACATAGATATACAACTTTTGAAATGTAACTAGTGTTTCATCATTGTGGGACACATTACAACCTTTTTAAAGTTTTATTCAATGGCAAGCAATCTACTGGTCAATTGTTTTACAAAGAATACTTATTGATACCAAGGGTAGTATCATCCATCCATCCATTTTCTACCGCTTATTCCCTTTTATTGTATCAATGCTAACATGTTGAGTTAAATATTGTTTAATTCTATGTTTATTTTGACAGACAGCACTGTTTTTTGTCTTGATGTTCATCTTGCTATATTGTTGATATTCAGTTTTTCCAGGATTTTGCAGGCATTTTTAAATAATTGTAGCATCTAGGTCTAGATTTTTCACAAAATTGCTGCAAAAGTGGCAATATTTTTAGGCTTATTTTTTTCAGATACTGAGGGTTTCCCGATGTAAATTTTGATATAAAGTCGATATTGGAGCCTTAATTAATGGCCTATACCATTATTGATCCAATACAATATCACCAAGAATCACTGTACATACTCATATTATTTTGTAGTATGAATGTTGAAAATGAAAATGTTTGAGCTTGTGAAATTTTTCAAGCAGAGAACAAGGTATGAAAAACACACTTATTTACTGTATTATCAACCAACAGGAAATGATAAATGGGTTGTATTTGTATAGCTCTTTTCTACCTTCAAGGCACACTACTTCCACATTTACCCATTCACACACACATTCACACACTGATGGAGGAAGCTGCCATGCAAGATGCTAACCAGCACCCATCAGGAGCAAGGGTGAAATGTCTTGCTCAAGGACACAACGGACGTGACGAGGTTGATACTAGGTGGGGATTGAACCAGGGATCCTCGGGTGGCGCACGGCCACTTTCTCACTGCGCCTTAAGTGAAGTGGTAAGTGTTTTTGGCGACACCTAGTGGCCACAATAAACCATTAAGTTAATGTCATGACGTAGTAAGATATGGATACGTTTGTTATTGGATGCTTTCTAATCCGCTTCTGCCTTGGAGACTTTGTATGTTTAAGTAACATGCAGTTCTAATTATTTGATATATGTTTACAAAAAACAATTTGCTAGGCGTTGTCAACAAACCTGAATGTACTGTATAAACAAAACATAAAGTTAAAATGTGAAAATTATAATTAAATGAATGCATTGTACAATTAGAACACTCATTAAAATTGAAAAGATATTACAAATAATTGACTAAAATAGGATGACAAAACTATTTAAATAAAAAAACAAACTATTAATAAGAATTAAAGTACCATTACAAAATTAAAAAAATAAATGAAAGAAATAAAATAAAGATTAAACATCAAATCAAAATAAGTGTCTGACACAAGAGCGTAAATTAGCATGGTCATCTGTGACTAAGATGCCAAAGAGATGTATAATCTCCATGTCTGTTGTTGTGCGCTTAGCTGTTGTGTAACTGTTAGCTTCTAGGAGCCTATAGCCTGCCATGTTTATCTTTTTGTAAACGACTTGAATAAAATACAAGAAAAGACCAACCTAATGTGCTTATTGGAGGATATTTAGATGTCCAACTTTGCAAAAGTAAACACGTTGGAGGAGTGCGTGTATCAGAGATTTTAGATGCTCGCCGATATGATCCAACAATGTTTGCTGATCTTGGTAATATTCGATATCGATGTCAGATCAGCCCTACCAATGACATTGTGATTTTATGATGTTTTTAAATGGTTTTATCAATGTTCTTTGATTTTAACAAATCGACCAAACTATGCTTTAATTGCAAAAAAGTTGTCTGTTCTGTCACAAGCTGGAGGCATTTTCTGTTTACATTGTATGTTTGAAAAATGTTTGTCCATTGAACACTTGTTTATAGTCCTAAACATTTGACATATTTCATTCCCACTTTAACAGAGATTATTACACTATTGAGAACTGTTGAATTAGCGTGAATTGGCGCGATTGCAACATGGCAATATACTGAGCGGTACAAATATTTTTATATTTGATCAACAAAAACTAATCTCGGGGTAAAAAGTCAAAGGATTTGAATGAGAGCACAAAGTTGGTCTTCTCTATTTTAGTATTTCAGAAAGGTAGACATGGTGGCTATAAGCTACTAGCAGCTGAGCTAAACAACCGCGAAGAACACGATAGCACACATGCTTGACATAGGTTAATAAGCTTTCATAATTGAACAATATTGCCGTCTAAAACAGCACATTTGTCAATATAAACAAGTAAAAATAATAACTTAAATTTATATTGCACTTTTCTAAACACTCAAAGCGCTCACAGAGAAGTGTGACTCAACATTCATTCACACCTGGTGGTGGTAAGCTACATTAGTAGCCACAGCTGCCCTGGGGTAGACTGACGGAAGCATGGCTGCCAGTTTGCGCCGACCGCCGCCTATCATTCATTCATCGTTCATTCACCAGTGTGAGCGGCACCGGGGCCAAAGGGTGAAGTGTCCAGCCCAAGGACACAACGGCAGCGATTTTTGGGATGTCAATAGGTGGGAAGTGAACCTGCAACCCTCAGGTTTCTGGCCGGCCGCTCTACCCACTATGCCATGCATGTATAAACATGTGCATCTAACAAGTATCACATAATTATAGTTGCATATGACTTACACATACAATGTGTCCAAGGCAGAAGTGTATTTGAAAGTATTCAGTAAAAACGTATCTGCATCATTTAACTTGCTGTGTCATGAGTTTAACTTCATACATTTTTGTTGCTTCTAGGTCTCCCCCCAAAAAATCACCACTCCACTTCAACTTAAAGATAAGTCCATTCCAGACAGTTAATAATAAATAGATTTGTGTTTTTCATACCTACTTACCATTGTTCTCTGTTTGGCTGATTTCACTTGATCAAACCTTTTCTAACATTCCATCCATCTATCCATTATCTACCGCTTTGTCCCTTTCGGGGTCGTGAGGGGTGCCTTATCATATCTCAGCTGCATTCAGGCAGTAAGCGGGGTACACCCTGGACAAGTCACCACCTCATCGCATGGCTTTTCTAACATTCCACAGTAAAATAATGACTACATAAAATAAAAAATTGTTGTCGATATTGTTCAATAGTCTTTTATTGTTGTTTTTGCATATTGTTCACTATTAAAATTATTTGTGCCTAATTTATTTTTGTTTTGTTTTTTTCAGGCTATTACCATGATCAATTTATTTAACGTCAAACTCATTGACTTATCCATCCATTCATTTTCTACCGCTTATCCCTTTTGGGGTCACGGTCTTTGGACTAAATTCAAGTAAAACTTATCAGTATTAGTATCAGCATCACCAATGTTGGCACTTTATTACTTGGGTTGGGTATCGCCAGCGCTAATGTTTATATAATTCCACATCCGTCAATAAAGCACGGCATTCTGAATGAAGTTCTACATAATTTTCTGTCCCACATAGGTTAAATCCGGTGCAAAGACTGGGAAACAAAAAGAATGGTATCACTGACATCAAGAAGCACAAGTATGTCCACAATTGCATTGTCACTTTTAGTTCTGTATTATTCCTTGTATAATTTTTTTCTTCTTTGCTTTTCAAGTGCGATTTCTGCACAGTCCTCTTCATTTTCTTCATTCATAACCACTGAAGCGCTGACCATAAACTGCTGTGTTGAACATATATTTTCACAGGTGGTTCCAGGGCTTCAATTGGGAGGGATTAAGACGTCATAAACTGCTGTCTCCTCTGAAAAGAGAGGTGAGATTAGCAAAACCCAATTTGTATGCTCGTATTTGCTGACTCGTTTGGGTTCTTACCTCGGTTTTAAAATCACCTCAGCTTCTTTTTGGGTACAAAAAGAGAACACAATGCAAAACATAAAACTGCTTAGCTGTTGAGTAAATGTGAATCATTAATGTTTTCATGAAACATAAAACACTGAAAACTGCTTGCAGATCATTTTCCAATACATCAATATTGCAAAGAAATAAAGGACATATTTAATATTAAAATGACTATTTTTCAGGTAAAATTGCAACCTTCATTTTGTAATACTGCAACTGATTTGAGCTTTTTTTGGAGTATTTACCTTTTGGTTGCCTTTATTTTATATATATATATATATATATATATATATATATATATATATATATATATATATATATATATATATATATATATATATATATATATTTGTGTGTGTGTGTGTGCGTGCGTGCGTGCATGCATACATACGCATGTATAAATATGCCTATACGAGCATATATTTATATATATATATATATATATATTATATATATATATATATATATATATAAAAGATTATCAGGAGATTAACTGATAGTTTAACTTTTAATAATGTAAACATATCTCACAAATAGATTTTTGGCCTTGCTCGCTCTTTGTTTTCACATCAGGAGTATTTTCTGGGTGATGGTTCATCAAGTGGCCTGTTACTCTTATTCCTCCGAGACATTGCAATGTGTTTAGTTTTTTGCATGAGAACTTACGCTAAAAGTAAATAACTGCTTGCCTGCTCATTCATCAGCTCGAGATTACACTCCATGTTTTCTCTGTTTCAATTTGTTTTGTCTCTTGACTCTACAAACTTTAAGTACAAGCATGATTACCCTTGCTCACTGGGTGTTTTTATTTATATTTTATTTTATTCATTTACATACATCCAAAAACATAATGTTGAATATACCCTGCACCGACTGCTACTGCCTATTGACGCTGACGAGCCGGGGGCCCGCCATCTTGAACGGGTCAACATCTCCACCTGAAAGCAATGAAGTGTCACCCCATTTAGTCCATCATTACTTTTTGTATACTAAACTGATTTTGACACTTTTTTTTAATGCAAACGTCATTATGTAGCCATTATAACGCAAATGACGACATATGAATTGTCATATTTTAATATTCATAGTCGGATTAGCAGTTATACAAAATTCTGATTAGACAGGTATTTTGCAAACACTTTCAGAACACATTGTACATTTTTACACTATTCTATTTTTCTATTTAGATTTATAATCTATACCTATTAGCAATGATTGTTGTAGCCTACTTTATTTATATAGCAATCTATTGTCAAGCAAAGACATGGATTGTGTGTGCTCCTTCGACGTAGCGGGATTACAGGACGAGCCAGGCGTGAATTAAGGTACATGTTTGTTTTTATTAATACTCAAAATACAAAAAAAAAGGCAAAACAAAAAGCGTGCTCGATGGCGGATACTAATCTATACTAAAACTTAGAACAAAAACAGCAACAAAAAGCTGAAAATATGTCAGAGTTTCAAGCAGGGTGTTGCTTCCAGAAGGCCCACCGGCCTTGGATCAACACCCGGTTAAGAAACATGAAAAAAAGTTCCGCTGTTTTTGTTCTATCTACAAACAAACAAAAGATACTATCAAAGACATAAATACAAACAAAAATGTACATGGCATGAGGAATGTAAGGCAATGAAAGTTAGAACGGCATGGGTAATGAAAGTTAATGTTCGCAGACTGATGGACAGAAAGAAATTGACTTAAATAGTGGCTGAGAATAATTAGGAACAGGTGCGGGACTGAAGGCATGGGCGTGACTAAGAGGGCAAGGTGAAAAGCAATGAGTTGTCATGGTAACAAAAACAAACCAGGAAGTGAAAAAACAGAACAAGAGTCCAGAACTCAAAACAAAACATGATCAAACATGAAATCAGATTTACAAACGTGACATCTATATAAATACCAAATTTCTAAATAAATCAAAATTTCTAAACAAAATGTATACATGTATATACATTAATATACACCGGTACATTATATATATATAAAAACATGTATAATACATATACAAACATGTATAATACATATACATATATACATGTATATATATGTATATGTTTATATATATATATATATGTACTGTATATATAATATATACATGTTTATATACATACAGTATGTGTATATAAATATATATATATATACATGAATGTATATATTAATATATGTATAATATATATATACACATATATATGTATATATATATATACACACATATATATATACACAGTACATACACATATATATAAATATATATATATTTATATATATGTGTGTATATATATATATATATGTATATATATATATATATATATATATATATATATATATATATATATATATGTGTGTGTGTATATATATATATATATAATACATATATTAATATATACATTCATGTATGAGGTAGTTCGTCTGCATCAGTCTGAAGTGATCTGACTTATTATAGTTACGTTCTCTTGTTTTGTGCATGCTGTGTGTTTGTTTGGTTGTCTGTTGTGAGAGACAGCAACGAGCATAATGATTTGAGTTTCCCGCATGCATTGCACGAGACGCCTTTTGCAGATTGTCCTCCAGGTGAGGAAATGTGCCCCCACAATTCCTGCATGTTGTTTTTGATTGCTGTTGTCGTTGTGCACTGTGGCTGCAATCTTTCCTGTTTTATTTTTGTTTTCCATGTCAGAAGCCTGTAAATCAGATGTTTCGAATGCCCTGGGAAGATCCGGTAAATAACTTAGATACAGTATATATCGCGCTTTTCTAAACACTCAAAGCGCTCACAGAGAAGTGGGACTCAACATTCATTCACACCAGGTGGTGGTAAGCTACATCAGTAGCCACAGCTGCCCTGGGGTAGACTGACGGAAGCGTGGCTGCCAGTTTGCGCCTACGGCCCCTCCGGCCGCCACCCATCATTCATTCATCATTCATTCACCAGTGTGAGCTGCACCGGTCCGGGGGAAAAGGGTGAAGTCCCCTGCCCAAGGACACAACGGCAGCAATTTTTTGGATGTCAATAGGTGGGAAGCGAACCTGCAACCCTCAGGTTTCTGGCCGGCCGCTCTACCCACTACGCCATGCCGCCCCCCCGTAAGTTTTTGAGAGTCTTCCTCGGGTTTCGTAGTGCTTTCCTCCTGAGCCGTGATGACATATATGATTTGTGATTTTATTTATTTATTTTCGTCACTGAATTTGCAGTTTTGGGACAGTTTCCGGAGTCTAGTATGGAATGCATCCTTTGTTCCTCCCTCGTTTTGTTTTGCTTGTCTAAAGGTGTAGATTTCAAACTCCACATTACGACTTGGGCTAAATGCATTGAGTAGCTCAACTGCTTTATCATAGTCCTTTGCCTCTTCTTTTTCAGTAAAAGTTTAAAAAATATCTTGCACTGGTTCCCCAGCATAATACAGTAGCATAGCCCTTTTACGTGTTGCATCCATTATGGCTGCTGCAGTGAGAAATGTTTCAAATCGCAACATCCATTTCTTTAATTTTGAGGAGAGGGAGGCGGGTTCGGTGCTAAAATCAAAGTGTGGGAATTGCAGGAGCCCAGCTATTGCCGTCATCTATCTTTTTTTTTTTTTTTTTTTTTAAATATA
The DNA here is from genome assembly GCF_033978795.1 of Nerophis ophidion. Classification (NCBI taxonomy): domain Eukaryota; kingdom Metazoa; phylum Chordata; class Actinopteri; order Syngnathiformes; family Syngnathidae; genus Nerophis; species Nerophis ophidion. The sequence continues at coordinate 46,082,989 of NC_084619.1, forward strand.
TATATATATATATATATATATATATAATTTTTTTTGTATCTCTTTCGTTCTGTCTGTAGTGCTGGTTAGCACTGGAGTAGCATGTATTATTCAATGGTTTTCACTTACGGTCAATATGATACTGCTCCGTGCAATGAATGGGGCAGACGGTCCTAAAGGGGAAAATCGATGGGTTCTTTGACAACTTGTGCTCCGTATCCTCGCCGCCAATGTAGAAACGTGATGTCCACTTTTGCAGGCATGGATACAGTACAATATTCTCTGATTCACAAAATACAACCAATAGTAATGTTCACTCTTACTTGTGAAAAGTAATTCTTTTAATTTTTTTTTGTATGCTGATTTGCAAAACAACTTCTTTCTTTTGCTCAAACTGGCGTAGATTACAGGTTTAAGGTGGCAGTAAAATTTCCTGCGCCTAAACACCCAATGTGGTGTCTATTCATGTACGATGTCTTATGCATACATCAGTAGCTGTCAACACTCACCATGGCCTCTTGTCCGTCACTCAAATACGTCCATACGTAACACAAATATGTTTTAATTAATCAACAATCATCCCTTTTCTTTTGTCATCAATATAATTTGTCTCTTTATAACTAATACAAACAAATTATACTTTAGACCATTTTAACTTTAACAATACAGCATGATGTGTATTTGAAAAACAATTTCCGACAAATGTGTTCCAACAGCTGAAAGGCCCCATGGATCACAGTCACTTTGACATATTTCCTGCTGACACAGAGGTGACGCCTGAAGAAACCTCAGGCTGGGATAAAGACTTCTGATTCTTCACAAAAACATTTTACAACAAAATGTGACGTTTGTTTCGGAGCCCATCAGCAGTGAGTTAAAAGTATTTTATGAAGCGATCATGTTGACACATATAAAATGTAACCACTTTTTAATGTCATATCTATACCAGGTTGCCCAAGCTACGACCCACGAGCCAAGTGCAGCCCGCCGGAGTCTTCAGTGCGGCCCGTGAGACATCACAAGTTTAACAAGAAGATTGGCCTGCAGCGTCATTGTGCCTTCATTTATTCCCCTGTGGATTGAATTAGAATAATATTGCCTTTTTGGGGGTGAAGATAGATTTAGTGGTCAATGACCAAGTGATTTAATTTGAGAGTGACTTGAACACAGCATTAATTTATATGACTTAATCCAAAACAATTTTCCCCACTAATGATGTGTAAGTTAAATGGTTACTATAACCAACAAATAAAGTCAACACACATCGCACTTTACACACTTAAACATGTTCATATAATTTTAAATTACAAATGTATAAATTCACTTCAGTGAATGATGAGTGGTATGCAAACACTTTCTCCACACATTCACTTGTTTGGCGCATTCTAGCTGCTTGATATTTTTGATTGATTGCAAAACTTTAAGGAGGTCGTCAGGGAAGCAAACAAGTTTGGAGTCAAACTTTCACATTCTCTTAATATTCAATGTTTTATCGTTTATACTTAATACTGTCTCGTCGTCAGGGTCTGATGTGGGGGGTTGTTAAAGTTTAAGTAATTAAAGTTATGTGTTGTTGAGTCTGTTATATTTTGCTTTAGTCATTGCAAACTGAAGAGTTATTTTGGTACATTCAACACTGCAGTGTGGCAAAAAAAGTGTTGGAATGTGTATATTTGTGTACGCGTGACTTTATGCGTGTATGTGTGCACGCGCGCATCCATATTCAATCAATCAATCAATAAATCAAATGATTGATTGATCTATATTACAGTGTATTTGTGATTACCCTCAAATAGGGCTTTGCCACAGATTGCAGTGTATTTTTACATGTTTGGCCAACTTCCTTATTCAATTTAGTATGAAATTAAAATGAAAACATACAAGGGAACTGTATTTGTTTAGGAATTTTGCCTATCGTTCATATACATTATGAAAGAGATGACGATGGATGTTATTTTAATTTTTTGCATTCTAAATTTTAAAATAATGTGATCAAAAGTTTACTTACAATGGAGCCAATGGAGCTGTGCAATTCCGCCTTCAAGGCCCTTAAATAAAACACCCAAACGCCTCCGTTGAGGTTTTATATACAAGATGCAAGTATATATCTAATGTAGTTACGGGCACATTTAATAATATTATTTACGTATTTTGATCATTTTGAGCCTCCGCGGCATATTAATTTAAAAAAACGCACCCAAATGCAAAGCGCAGTTCCCTTTTAAAGCATTGCGATCGCCAATTAGGTGTAAAAACGGATCGCACCAAGACAGCACGCAGTTGCAATAAATAATTTTTTAAAAACTGAAGTTGGCGTGGTTGGACGCACCAGTCACTCGCACTTTCTTGTACGTGCCTTGTGCACTGGTGGCCAGTGACGTGCGTTGAACTAAACACCAGGTACATACTTATATTTTTTATTTTTTTTTGTTTTACTTAAATTCATACATGTATGTGCTGCTCTTGTCATTGTTGATTTAGGTTGCACATTAGAGTAACAGAGGAAAAAAGTTATTCGCTTGGATAAAAACTTGATCGTAATGATATTATGATATGATAAATGGGTTCAAAAACTATTTGATAGAGTTGTTAATAAATACTTTTTGGTCCCATTTGCTTTTAACAAAATAAATCAAGTATTGTGAGTGTAATTTATCTTTCTGTATTTGTATCTGAAGCAGCAATAGCTATCTTCTATGAAAACATACTTTGTATGATCGCATTCATTTTGTCTTAAATCCATTTTAGAGAAGTATTTAATCTTGGATACAGTATATAATCCTCCATATAGGCAGAAACATTCATTTAATTCAATTCCATTCCAAGAAATTAAACAATATTTTTGCATCTGACAAAAAACCCCCACAAACGCTGGCTTACTCTAAAAAAAATGTCATGTTTGTTAAAAATACAGTTAAAAAAAAAGAAAAAAAAAATGCTGGCTTGCGCTGGAGAGACCTGTATTTGTATCTGAAGCAGCAATAGCTATCTTCTATGAAAACATACTTTGTATGATCGCATTCATTTTGTCTTAAATCCATTTTAGAGAAGTATTTAATCTTGGATACAGTATATAATCCTCCATATTGGCAGAAACATTCATTTAATTCAATTCCATTCCAAGAAATTAAACAATATTTTTGCATCTGACAAAAAAAACCCACAAACGCTGGCTTACTCTAAAAAAAATGCCATGTTTGTTAAAAATACAGTTAAAAAAAAAATAAAAAAATGCTGGCTTGCGCTGGAGTGACCTGTGTCTCCTAGCTTGAGCACCCCCACCTCTCCCAGTGTGGCAAGTCAGAGTACTGCTGTGGCATTGAACTGCAAGTTGACAATGTATCGCCCCCTAACTTGAGGCAGAGGTACTTGCTGCCTCATGACCTGCCTTTTCCCCGTGGCAACAAGCATGCGCCCCTTCGCACGCACACGCCCAACACACACTGTGTGTAGCCGTGGAGGCACCGCCTGTCTCTGCCTCACTTCTCGTCTGCTGCATTGTTTTGATCAGGAAAAATGAAATTTCCGCGATTTTGACCATGAAAATGATCAAAATATACAGGAACCACACCAACATCACATAGAAAGCATAAACCAAAAGAGAAATATAAAACTTATTTTATTTTATACTTTTTGGATCATCTCATGGTTAAGCCGCCTGGTGGCAGGTGAGGCACTGCCTCACTTGGCTCCCCTGACAGCACGTCACTGCTGGTGGCGTGGCGTCAACCTTTTCGTCAGCGCTTAGGCTACACTGGCTAATAGCCCAAGTTGTGAATAGAGAGGCAAAGTGGTCAATTTCTGTATTCAATCCCCTTAGGAGAGGAAGGCTGCAGCGCTTGAGCTCCCTTGCAGCAGAGCGTTGTGATAGCGTGACAAAGTTGGCTTCCGCCTTCGTCGACGACGTTCCGGCTTGGCACTTGGCCGAAACAGTTTCTTTAAAGCAACGATGATTCTCTGGTCTTCAGACAATCAACTCCTCCGATGAGTCCTTCAAAGCTTCCAATTCCTTGAGCACATTTCTCTCAAATTTTTTCTCTGTGTATTCCAGTGCGAAATCACTTGTTGGCTTGAGAATTCTGTCACGATTGCGGAGCCGCATGTTAGCGGTAGATGCAACTAGAATGCACAAAGACAGCTTGTAGGTAAAATAATATTTTATGACACTTGTAGTGAAACTCTACATGAACATTCTCGTGCAGTGGTTTGCGCGAAAAAACAACACCGGTGCAGTTAGGAGCGCACAAAAAGTCTATACAGAACTCAATACAAGACTACACTTACGTTGAGGGTTCATAAGAAAGAACAGCAGTCAATTCTCGAGCCCTGATTAAAATGTGAGGCTAGCTGAAATAGGCTGTTGATTACTAACAAAACTCAGGTAAATTAAATGTATTAATACAGAGTGGCATTATGGTCCTTTTATCATTAGCACAATGAATGTTTCCAGTTGTCTCAATTGAAGCGATCAGAGTAGATTTGATAGTTTTGTGGAAGTTTATTTCATCATTTTATTTTGTGTGGTGCATACTGCATCCAAACTTCAAAAGTGCTATATAACCTTTCACCTTCTAGGGCCGTTGAACGTATTCCAGCCTCAGAGGAAACAAAAGTATTTAAGTTGATGGGAGAATAGGCAGAAGAGATTTGACAGATAACATCCACCTTCAAGGGTTGCTGCGCTCAAAATGTGTGTTTGGTTTAAGGTGCGTATTATCTGCGCCTATATTTGCTCTGCTCTCCTGTTGCTGCCCTCTTAAGTGGTATGGTTGTTGATGCTGGTGTTGTCAGGCTTGCATGCATTTTCAATGTATGTGCAGGGTTAAGAATAAAACAAATTGTGAAGGAGTGCGCACGCAGCAACACTCATGAGGTAGATGCAGAGACAGGGAGCTTGGAGTAGTGAATTAATTGTCAATCAGGGCATACTTGATCAACAGCCATACAGGTCATACTGAGAGTGGCCGTATAAAAAAACTTTACACTGTTACAAATATGCGCCACACTGTGAACCCACACCAAACAAGAATGACAAACACATTTCCGGAGAACATCCGCACCGTAACACAACATAAACACAACAGAACACATAGCCAGAATCCCTTGTAGCGCTAACTCAGCTGAAACCCCGGACTGTTGAATGACTAAAGTGCTACATAAAACAAGAATGAGAAAGAATTCCACTTTCAAAGCTTCAATAATTATTTTCCTCAGTTCCCAAACGTTTATTGAGTGTTGTTAAAAGAAAGAAAAGGGGATGTGACACAGTGGTGAACACGCCCAACATTTCCCAACTACTTTGGCATATGTTGTAGCCATGAAATTCTAAGTTAATTATTATTTGCAAAACAAAATTAAGTTTATGAGTTTGAACATCAAATATCTCGTGTTTGTAGTGCATTCAAATGAATATGGGTTGAAAAGGATTTGCAAATCATTGTATTCCGTTTATATTTACATCTGACACAATTTCCCAACTCATATGGAAACGAGGTTTGTACGATTTGACTCCTTCAAATGGCCTTGACACAATCAGTAACAGGCTGTTCTGAAGAAACTCTCTCAAGGACTCCTCAAAGATGGACGCTTTTGACCTTCCTTTTTGTCAACAACACCTGTTATCGAACTTTGGAATCGGCCTCAGTACATATAAAAACATTTCATCATCTCTCCCAAGTTAATTGGGTATATATGCACACACGTCCCACACGCCTTCACCACCGCCTAATTCCTCTGGGGCTGTGGATGGCTGAGCAGCGCTATATAGTGGCAGCGGTGTCTCCTCAAACCCACCCCTCCCTCTGTTGCATACTTGCCAACCTTGAGACCTCTGATTTCGGGACGTGGTTGGGGGCGTGGTTAAGAGTCAAATATTTAATATATATATTACATATATGTATATCAAATATATATATAATACTTGACTTTCAGTAAATTCTAGCTAAATATATATATATATATATATATATATATATATATTTATATATACCATATTTCCTTGAATAGCCGCCGGGGCGCTTATTAATTTAAAACCTCTTCACGCTTATTCAAGGCATGCAGTAAAAGTAAGAAGGCGCTAATAGTTTTAAAACCTCTTCTCACCCCTGCGCTTACCAATGGCATGCAGTAAAAAATTAAGTGTAAAAATAAATTATAAAAAATACTTCTGCAGCCGCAGACCGGTGGTTGGGGACCACTGCTCTACAACATGTCATCGCGCCCACCTTTACACCATGCTATCTGCGTGCCGGCCGGACGCATGCATGTCGCTGCTTCTCATACGGGATTTCAATGCATACTTGGTCAACAGCCATACCGTTTACACTGAAGGTTGTGATATAAACAACTTTAACACTCTTACTAATATGCGACACACTCTGTGAACCCATACAAAAAAGAATAACAAACACATTTCTGGAGAACATCGTCTCTGTAACACATTATAAACGCAACATGAGAATTACACAGAATGCCATGCATCCATGACTCTTGGCTATATTATACATACCCCCCAAACCCCGCCCTTCTCAACCGACGCACGGAGAGCGGCGGGGCTTGGTGCTAGCGGGGTGTGTAATATAGCCAAGAGTCATGGATGCATGGCATTCTGGGTAATTATTATGTTGCGTTTATAATGTGTTACAGAGCCGATGTTCTCCCAAAATGTGTTTGTTATTCTTGTTTGGTGTGGGTTCACAGAGTGTGGCGCATATTAGTAAGAGTGTTAAAAGTTGTTTATATCACAACCATCAGTGTAATCTGTATGGCTGTGGAAAAAGACCCCTGGTTTACAAATAGTTAAAGCAAAAAAATACTTCTCCGCCATTTTGAAAATGACAACAGGGGAAGCGTCACTTGTGACGTCACGAATTTGACCCAGCGGTAAAAGTAAGAATGCGCTAATAAATTTGGACAGCGAGTTTGACCTGGCAGTATTTTAAGGCAAGCGCATATTACGTGCCTGGCGGCTATTCAAGGAAATAGAAATATTTGAATTTCAGTGTTCATTTATTTACACATATACACACACATAACACTCATCTACTCATTGTTGAGTTAAGGGTTAAAATGTCCATCTTTGTTATATTCTCTGTCACTAGTTTTCTAACTACAGCTATACTCTCTGGCAGAGAAGAAGTCTAACAAAACTCCTAGCCATTATGGACAATACCTCCCACCCACTACACTCGGACCTTGCGGAGAGAATGAGCACGTTCAGTGGAAGACTAAGACTCTCAAAATGTAAAACGGAACAACAGAGGAGGTCCTTCATACCGACAGCCATCAGACTGTATAATGTATATGTTCCTTGACTGCACTTAAATGTAGAATATATGTTATTTATATTATTCATACATTATATATTAAATATAATATATTATATATATATATTATATTATTAACTATTATCATTGTTTATTGTGAGCGAACTGTGGTGCTGAATTAATAAATAAAGTACATTCTATTCTACATTCTATTCTATTCTATGTACAGTAGATGGCAGTATTGTCCTGTTTAAGAGTGTCACAAGTTCACAACATTGGAGCTTACGTTGTTGTGTGTTATTACCGCGCTGGGAGGACTTTAATGGAACTGCCTAACAATAAACCCACATAAGAAACCAAGAACTCGTCCTCGATCATTCTACAGTTATAACGTCATTGGGCAGACACAGTCTTTATACTGTGGTAAAACGGACGTGAAAACAGACTGTCGACACGTCACTCAGGTCCGCTTGGAGTGAATTTCGGGAGATTTTTCGGAGGAAATTTGTCCCGGGAGGTTTTCGGGAGAAGCGCTGAATTTCGGGAGTTTCCCGGAAAATCCGGGAGGGTTGGCAAGTATACTCTGTTGCAAGTTGGTGTGATATACGTACCATGTTTAATGTGTGCCATGCTATGTGAGTTTTTTTCCTTGGACTCAGTCTGGACCCCTACTGAGTGTCTAGCCTTAGACTGATAACCTTTTTTACTCCCCCCCCCCTTTTCTCACCTTTTTAAGGAGCGCCGTAAGTGGCTGATCCGTAGGTGGTCTCGTCTTGTCCCCCCTGTAACGTGTGTCTGCTCTTAGCGGAACTGGGCCGAAAATGAAATTTCGTTGTACTTGTGTAATGACAATAAAGTTCTATCCTGTCCTATCCTTTTTTTGGCTCCTTTCCCTGTGTGTGCTGCAGGGCGAGTACGTTAGCAGCACCGGCTAACTACCATCTCTGCCTGTGTCGGCTAGCTAGTGAGACGCCGCTAGCATTAGCAGCTGTTAAGTGAAGCTATTCTCTCTATTGGTAGCTGATTTTTGGTAATATTTATTTACTATTTAGAATGCAATAAAAAAAGAAAACATATGTGCTCTCAAAGGCCTACTGAAATGAGATTTTCTTATTTAAACAGGGATAGAAGGGGGCCATTTTATGTGTCATACTTGATCATTTTGCGATATTGCCATATTTTTGCTGAAAGGATTTAGTAGAGAACATCGACAATAAAGTTCGCAACTTTTGGTCGCTAATAAAAAAGCCTTGCCTTTACCGGAAGTAGCAAACGATGTGCGCGTGACGTCACAGGTAGTAGGGCTCCTCACATCCTCACATTGTTTACAATCATAGCCACCAGCAGCTAGAGCGATTCGGAACGAGAAAGCGACCATTTCCCCATTAATTGGAGCGAGGATGAAAGATTTGTGGATGAGGAAAGTTAGAGTGAGGCACTAAAAAAAAGAAAAGAAAAAGCAACGGCTCCCGGCGGCGGCAGTGGGTGCGTTTCATTAGACACATTTACTAGGATGATTCTGGAAAATCCCGTATCTGCTTATTGTGTTAATAGTATTTTAGTGAGATTATACTGACATACCTTAAAGTCGGAGGGCTGCTGTGAACGCCAGTGTCTCTGAGAGAAGCCAATGGAGGAGCCAAGATCACAGCTGCCTTTTGGATAGCTGCTGCAGGAGGACGCATAATCCACTGATGTCTCCGGTAAGAGCCAACTTAATATCACAATTTTCCCATCCAAAAACTTGCTGGTTGACGTAGTTCGCTTGACCGCTCTGCGCTTTAAAGCTTCACAACAAACAAAGAAACACCGGCTGTGTTTTGGTTGCAAAAGGCAGCTGCAATCCACCGCTTTCCACCAACAGCATTCTTATTTGACGTCTCCCTGATTAATTGAACAAATTGCAAAAGATTCAGCAACACAGATGTCCAAATTACTGTGTAATTATGCGATGAAAAGAGACGACTTTTAGCCGTAAGTGGTGCTGGGCTAATATGTCCCCTCCAACCCGAGACGGCACAAACACGCGTCAACATACGCGTCATCATTCTGCGTCATCATTCCGCGGAGTTGTCAACAAGAAACTCCGCGGGAAATTTAAAATTGTAATTTACCAAACTAAACTGGCCGTATTGGCATGTGTTGCAATTTTAGGATTTCATCATTGATATATAAACTATCAGACTGCGTTTTGACCCGTTCTTCCTTTGATCAACGCCCCCAGATTGTTTGATGACACATAAGCTGGTTTTAAATCAATCAGAGACAGAGGTTACTCATTTTGATATTTTATAACCAAAGCGCCTTGGGAGATCAATCTAGATACAACATTTCAAAGCTCGGTCCAAATTGATCTAATCCTAAAATGGCAGTTTCTCCCTCCTCACTCACTCTCACCCGCCCCTCTTCTTCTCCTCACTACCTTGGACAGTTGAGATAACAGATTGTTATGTCTTCATTCACACATTCCAAAGTCAAGGTCTATGTAAAAGGCTACACTTTAGCTGTTCTAAAATCTGACTAGGAAATAAAAAGACAACCACATCCAACAGTCCCCCTTCAGATCTTCTAAAAAAGATCTCTCAACACAACTACAATCCTTCTAAAGCACCTACCTCACACTGAAGTTTTAGCAAGCTCGCACTAAAATAAAATGATAGTTATAATTGGGAGTTAGATAGAGGGAGGGGGTCCACGTCAAAGTCATCAGGGTTAGAAAGGGAGACTAACAATTCTCGAAAGTCATCACTTTGCTTCACTCCCTTCAAAGACATAGCAAACCCAGAAACAGGGTGGGGTTGACCTTCTACGGCTCTAACAATGATGCGGGGGCAAAGAGACCTAGCACATGGGGCGATGAAGCAACCGCATGAGGCTAGAGTGGCCACGAAAACAGCAAGGGAGACCAGGACAGACTTAATTAGGTCAGTCCACCTGCCAAAGGTGCCTTGAAGCCAATCTTTGAAGGGGTCAGAGACTCCGGACACTTCAGTAAGTTCCCTAGACAGGGATTGGAGGCCCTCTCATGCCCTCTGGACCGAGCCATCGGGGGCGGTATTATTTGGAATGAAGGTACAGCATTGGTCACCAAACATTGCTCACACACCTTCTTCCTTGGCTAGGATGCGGTCAAGGGCTATGCGGTTCTGAATGGCCATGAGGGAGGTAGGGGCAAATTGCTCAGCAAGTCCCTCAACAGCGTCCCGAGTCAGGTTGGTCAATCTCAATAGATTTACAAGAATATAGTGAATGCATTTTACATTTTTAGTATCAGTCACAGGGAAAATTGCACCAATGTTAGGAAGGTTCTCGAAACCTGCACAGGATTCACACCACAATTTATGTTGTGAGGGGATCCCCCTTCGTTGCCCTATTACATCAAAGTAAACACCACCAGGGTTTCTCATCAAATCAAAGGAGCCCCTTACACTCCTCCTGGATAGAACATGACGGCGTCGGCAGGAAGTTAAAGAGGCCGATGAAACAGGAGTTACAGGGGGTGTTAATTTGGTACCCACTAGGGTGAGTGGGGTCACCAGTCTAACCATAGCACAATGCCCAACGGCTGACGTCGGGATTCAAATGTACAATCTGTGTTCCCCACAATACCAGAATATGTCAGCCCTTGCCCAAGGGCCTATTTTTGAGCCATCTATCAGTGTGGTGCACCAGGAAGGGTCAATGTCACCCAATTTGTTGGGAGTCGAAGAGGGTCCTGTGAATTGAAAACACGTGTAATTCATTTTTTTGGGCCACAAGGGGAAGAAGTTGGATGAAATTGTCAACAGGAGGGTACACACTAGCCAACAAATTGCACCCTGGCGGCGTGGTTTCAGAAAACAAGGAGATAAGCCAGTTTGGGCCATTTGTGTCAGTCAACTTAAAAGGGGCGGGGGGTAAGTGTGGGGAAAAGGACTTTTAGCGGAACAAGCAACACAATCACCCATACTTTGGCGCCCTCTCGAAGACATTAATTTTGATAATCCCTTTAGATTCTTTACCAGTCAGGTCAACCCCTAAAACAACATAAAACGGACTGGGCCAATTGGGCATGACACCCACGTTGGCATTTGTAAGGGCGATGGGGTTCTGGGAACGATCAAAGTTCCTCTGGAAGGTCATCCCTTCCCAAGAAGTTTTGATGTAATACTGGGGCCAGTGGGATTCCAATGCCCTGTGTAGTGGGTTACCTGCTTTCACCAGGGTCACCACACCCTAGAGTATGTATTCTGCTTCCGACACCAATAGCTCAGAGTTGCGTCGTATCAAAAATAGAGGTTACTACCACGGTAATAGCTACTATGTCCCTCGCTATCAATCAAACTGCACAGATCAAAAAAATAAGTCTTGCTGTCCCCCTTTATCAAGTCTATTTCAAGTCCTCCTTATGTTTTAAGACACTTGTCAGTCACTGTCGTCAGGAAGGGAGGACTGAGGCACAAGGACATTAGAACAAGCCTAAGTACCAATATGTCAGGGAATACTGCTGGGTGTAACATCCTACCTTTCGTCTATCAAAATCAGAGTAATTTAGGTAACTAAACGGGGATAAACATCAAACTTTTCACTTATTGTAGCGACACCAATAGTTATGCCGAAAACAAGTAAGAGAAGTTATATAACATTGAGTATATAGGTTGATCTCAAGTAATGATAACTTTGGATATATGAAACAGCAGTTGAGTAGGTCTAGTAGATCTACACGACGGTAGACGGCAGCTCAACGTGGGGAGATCTCTCTCGGCGTCGTCTTCTGGGTTGTGAGGCTATGTGTGTAAGTTCTGCAAGGGGACCGAGTGGGGGTCGGCAGTGATATCTGCCAGCCGAAGGGAGTGAGATGTCAGTTCCACGACCTCAAAGGGACCGGTCCACCTGACCTTGACCCTCTCGACCGGCGGAAGGGAATTTGATGTGGTGGGCTGTCATCCTCAAATCTGCACAGAGGAACTGGCACATAATTCTGAATTTTCTCAACTTACCGGTTTGGTTTTACGCTGATTCCTCCTTCCAGGGGGCGGCTGGACCTGGGAAGGGCTGATCTGTGTACAATTCATAGGGTGAAAGACCAGTTTTGTTCGTGGACATTCGAGTGGTCATTAAAGCCAATGGTAACGCGTCAACCCACTTCAATTTGGTCTGTGCACAGATTTTAGCCAATTTGTTTTAATTCTTGTTCATTCTCTCGACCTTACCTAAAAAGAGGATGGTACACTGAACAAAACCTGTGTTTTAATCCGAGATCCTTTTCGACCAAGGCTAAGTGAGCATTTTTAAAATGGGTGCCGTAATCTGACCTAATCTTTTTGGGGTCACAATGTCGGGCTATTAGGTCATTAACAAGCCTTTTTATTACTGATTTTGCATCCTCTTTTTAGGTTGTGGTTGTTTCCGGCCAACCACTGTAATTGTCAACGCAAGTCAGCAAGTACCTTTTCCCTTGTACCTGATTGATCATATCAATGAAATTACAAACTTTACCCAGATGTTACCTCACCTCCTCCATATTCCAGATTAATCTACTAGACCACTATTGATGTGCAACATCGTATTTTCAAATTAAATTTTGTTACATCTTTTTACCCACTGAAAACATTTTACAACTACTCCACTTCTCCCTTACCTCACCCTGACAGCAGTCTTGCCTACATCCAATCATGGCACCTTTTACATTTCTGTTGTGACAACCAAGAGAGTAACCATTGGGAAACTTAGCCACCCTGCTAACCTAAACAATCTCATTCCTATCTTCTCCTAATCAAAGCCAACATCGAAGCTTGTCAATAAGTTCATCAATATGGGTTTGTTGAATGTCAGGTCTCTAAATAACAAATACTTTTTAGTCAATGATTTTATTACCTCATTCTCAATTTGACTTTGTTTTTAACTGAAAAATGTTAAAACTATGGAAATTGTCAGAGTCGGATGATTGTCGATTTTTTTTTTTTAAGGAGTCTGACTGCACCCTCAACTCTTCCCCCTTCTGTTTCTGAAGAAGGGACATCAGAGGTGTTTGTAATACTTTTCCTTTCAGAAACATCTAAGAAAAAGTTTAGCTGATAGTCAAGTAAATTATTCAACCTGGTGAAGGCGACAAAATATGCTTATATTTATATTGACACAAATGCTAGAAAAACACCAACTTTATGGCGGATGCTTTTGCAATAGTAATTTGACATTCTACCACACCTGGTGGCCGCATTAATTCGTTAAGTAAAGCTCATGTTGTAGAAAGTTGAATGATGCAGACACGTTTGTTACCGAATACTTTCTATTAGACTTTTGTCTTGACTACTTTGTGCATGTAATAAGCAACTATAATTATTTGATATGCTTAAATGTCATGTGTAGTTTTAGCTCAGCTGTTGTGTAGCTGCTAGCTCTTTGTAGCCTACAGCCGCAGTGTCCAAAGTGCAGCCCATAGCTATGTGTTTAACAGACAACTGAAACAATTAATAATGTGGTATTTGTGTGGTTTCATCATTGGACCTAAGTCTTTAGTTTCCGTAGGGGGGGACAGAGAGCAAGGGAACAATGTGAGACTGCATTGGTGTCCATCTTATACCATGCTAGTTGTTGCACAGATATGTCAACGTGAATAGCCACACCTTGAGTTCCAACATATATGTATATATATATATAAAAAGGAATCAAAGGCCTCCTGGTATGAGTCGTCTACTTGTGATCATAACAAATGGCGGGTCGGGTGGTGGTGCACACAGACACAGCTCAGTCAGCCAGGGTTTTCACTGATAGAACAGTTGCAGCAGGCTTTGAGGTACTCAGTAGGCGCCAGCCATGTTTGGTGCTCCAGGCTGTAGTATGAGCCCATGCTCATGGAGGTGCCTTGATAGTGATGCCGCAGCTTGGTGGTTGTACCGTCAGGTAACACCAGAAGGTCCCTTCTGTGCGATATTGAATGTCAGGGCACAGTTTGTAAAGCAGGTCATTACCAAGCAGGCACGGTGTGTTCAGGTCGACCACAAAGGGATGCTTCAGTGTGTGTCCAGCAACTTGAACCGGAAGCGGTTTGGTGACAGGTAACCTTCTTGTGACCTCAGCGAAGCCTTTGACCTTCAAAAGGGAAGCACACAGTTTCTTTGATACCTTTGCATTCAGAGATGAGTGGGTGGCACCAGTGTCAATCACGAACTGATAACATTGTCCATTGACACTTATGTCCAGCAGCGGTCTGTTTGTATCCCCTTCTGGGCATTTAGCTGTGTGCACAGGCGAAACAGTTTCCACCCCGGATTGACCTTGAAGCACCGCTTTGTCCACCATCCAAGTCCATCTGTCTGGTCTCTTATCTGTTGCGGATTCTTTTCTCCGCCTGCTGGAACTCAAAAGGAAGGTCACCCACTGCTGAATATACTTTAGCTGATTTTTGTCCTTTCGGTTCTTTTGACATTTTTTTTTTTACTGTGATTTGAAAATTAAGGAGTCGTTTCCTTGTTACGCTGTCATCCGTCTTATCATCGTCATCCTGCTCAGCCCAATTATGCATATCACGTTTTAAAACCACAACATTAATTGTCCTATTAAATGTTAATACCCCTATTTCAACGATTTATACGCATTACTTTATGTATATTTAAGTAGCTTTTCTAAATCAACTAAAGATTATCTAAGAATCCTTTGAACTGCACAAGCGTTGGCTTATCTATAAGTTAATGAGACTATCGTTTGTGTCTATCAGTTAGTTAGTTGTGCATTCTGACTTCCTGTCGTGTGTGATATTCTACAAAATAAGGGCATGTGTTTATTCTCATTTGTCTAAAATTATCAATGTGACACACACACACACACACACATACACACACACACACACACCTATTTGTGTGCGCAAACGCACATTCCAAGTGATAAGGCGGAACACGCTCAAAGATGCCCTTGTTTCGAAGACAACTCTTATCTCACGGCTCACCCAGAAGCGCAGCTGCATCATATCAACCCTTAGTAACTGCAAACAACATTTATCATTCACTCTGACCTTCACAAACTGGCCCTGTGTAAGTGAAGTCACTGGGCCTCCCTGCTTCGGTTGCTGCACCCGCGACCCGACCTCCGATAAGCGGAGGAAGATATCTAAATAGATGGATCACTCACTCATACGATTTCTGAACCAAGTATTATAAAAACAACTATAAAAAACAAATGTATTTAAGTTTTAGGAGTTAACAACCAGCCATACAAACAAACAAATGCAGTGAACCCCCAACAGCATACGCTGACACACGAACACCCTCAATACCTTCATTTGTCACATTCTCTTCCTTACTTCGACTTGCTTTTTCATTTTCAAACCACATCCTGTATCCATCTCTTCCTTACTCTTCAGACTATTTCTATTTCTATTCTTCTCTCCTAGAAACCAGGTTTTCACCATCCATTCTCTTCACCTTCAAACCTCTCTTGCTCTCTCTTTCTACGTTCCACTTTACCATAAAACTTCGAGTTACTTTTTTTAATTTACCAAACGTTTGAGTTCACTACTTTACGAGTGTTGTAAACACCCTCTTACCCCTTTCAATAAACGTTGTCTTTTTTATTTTCTCTCTTTTTTCGTCTTCTTTTTTTTTTATTTTTTTTTTTATTGTCGACAACTGTACATTCAATTTTTCATTAAGCGGTAACGATTGATCACATTTTCCCAGCCACCATTACGTTCCTCTCTGTCACACTCCTTTGCCAATGTGTCTTTTTCCTTAGTTTTAACGCACACCTTAGTGCCGCAGGGATCTCTCAACCGGGAACTTTATTGTACTCTTTACAAATGGCCTCCAACCTCGGAATTTGTCATGTGGCATAGAAGGGCCTCCACCCTTACGGTCCGTATTTTCCGTGCACACGTTAATGTCACTTGGATCTCACATATTTACTATCCACACAACGGTTATCCGTCCCGTTACTCTTTTAGGGGAGACCAATTCCCCAAGGCGAGCCACACCCGACTATTTGCCTACTCGTCAGTGAAGCAGCCCGTCACGGTAATCTAGACACAATGCCTTGAGTTGACCACTTATTTTCAACTATTATGTAATGGCGGACAAGGCAATAATGCAACCAACCTATCAAAATCAGCACCCCGTCTCTGTGGTATATAACAGTGTTTGACTTACAAGACTTTTGGACAGACTCCTAATGCAGATTTTAGAAAAAGGCACTGCTTACCTTGATGTTGGCCAAGTGAGTCTGTCCGTAAGTTTGCAAGGGCAGTCCAATTTTCAGCGTGTCATCCCCGGACGAGCCCTCAAATTGTTGCGTTTTGACCCGTTCTTTCTTTGGTCAACGCCCCCAGATTGTTTGACGACACAAAAGCTGGTTTTAAATCAATCAGAGACAGAGGTTACTCATTTTGATATTTTATAACCAAAGCGCCTTGGGAGATCAATCTAGATACAACATTTCAAAGCTCGGTCCAAATTGATCTAATCCTAAAATGGCAGTTTCTCCCTCCTCACTGACTCTCACCCGCCCCTCTTCTTCTCCTCCCTACCTTGGACAGTTGAGATAACAGATTGTTATGTCTTCATTCACACATTCCAAATTCAAGGTCTATGTAAAAGGCTACACTTTAGCTGTTCTAAAATCTGACTAGGAAATAAAAAGACAACCACATCCAACAGTCGGTAGTAGTGGGTTTCAGTAGGCCTTTAAATTTGAGCGATAAAAAGCACACCTCTTTTGCATTTTTGCGTGTTTCCAGAATGACGGATCTGCTGATATATCAGCCATACTGCAGAGGAGTTTAACCCGTGACATCATCAGATCTGAACCAATTGAAATTGCTGCAGTCGTTTGGTGCGAAATATTAAAAATGGCCAAAATTGTGGCATTTTGTGGATGTTTGAACAATATTTTAGCATACTTCGGATTACAAACATGATTGGATATCATTTAACGGATAAAATAAACACAATTCAGCATATAAATAGAATGTATTTTTCTGTTTTACTGGTACTTTAAGACACACAACATGTGAAAGTATAACCTCACATGTTGTGAATCATAAACATTTGTTTTGACTTTAAAGACAATACAAATATCATACATGTACTATGTTTTCTAATAAAATATAGTTTATTACAAAACGACAATTTTCTTTATGATGCGCTGATTAAATGTGTTGGGGTGTGCCTAATACAGGGGTGTCAATTTTAGATCGGGGGCCACATGGAGAAAAATCTACTCCCAAGTGGGCTGGACTGGTAAAAATCCCTGCACGATAACTTAAAAATAAAGACACCTTCAGATTGTTTACTGTTTTTGAAAATAGAAGAAGCACATTCTGAAAATGTACAAATCATAATGTTGTTGGTTTTTTTACACTTACATGTTGCGGTTAATAGTATTCTATCTTTATTTGTCGTTATTTATATATTTTAAATGAATTATGTGATTATGTTCATTAGTAAACTCAATGGTGTTCATTTTCAATCAATCAAGATGAAAAAATATCAAAATCAAATAGTAGTTTGATAATTTTCCTCGATTGATGTACTAACATTATGTGGTTTATTTTGTACATATGTACCATCATCTACAGCAGGGGTCGGCAACCTTTACCACTCAAAGAGCCATTTTGACCCGATTCACAACAGAAAGAAAACAATGGGTGCCACAAGTCTCTTTTGAAATTTAAAATGAAATAACTCAGCGTACTAAGTTTTTTTTTGCTTTGTGCAATGTATTAACCAGGGGTCTCAGACACGCGGCCCTGACCTTAATATGGAAATTTAAAGGCCTACTGAAACCCACTACTACCGACCACGCAGTCTGATAGTTTATATAGCAATGATGAAATATTAACATTGCAACACATGCCAATACGGCCGGTTTAGTTTACTAAATTGCAATTTTAAAATTCCCGCGTAGTTTCTTGTTGAAAACGTTGCGGAATGATGACGCTTTTAATGACGCGTGCGCGTGACGTCTCGGGTTGGAGGGGACATATTAGCCCAGCACCACACACGGCTAAGTCGTCTCTTTTCATCGCATAATTACACAGTAATTTGGACATCTGTGTTGCTGAATCTTTTGCAATTTGTTCAATTAATCAGGGAGACGTCAAATAAGAATGCTGTTGGTGGAAAGCGGTGGATTACAGCCGCCTATAGCAACCGAGACACAGCCGGTGTTTCTTTGTTTGTTGGGAAGCTTTAACACAGAGCGGTCAAGCGAACATGTTTTCTATGTCAACCAGCAAGTTTTTGGATGGGAAAATTGTGATATTAAGTCAGTTTATGGGACTTCCTCCTGCAGCTGTCAAAAAGGCAGCTGTGATCTTGGCTCCTCCAAAGGCTTCTCTGAGAGACACTGGCGTTCACCGCAGCCATCCGACTTTCAGATATGTCGTTACAATCTCACTAAAACACTATTAAAACAATAAGCAGATAAGGGATCTTCCAAAATTATTCTATTAAATGTGTCTAATTACATCTGAAACGCTCACACTGCCGCCGTCGCTTTTTTATTTATTTTTTTTTTTTTTTTTGAGCTTCACTCTAACTTTTCTTATCCACGAATATTTCATCCTGCCATCCCCTGGCCTAATTTATTGGCTGTAAGTTGTGAGTACCAGCTTGGATAAAGAAGGTGAGAAGCCCGATTGAATTCAGAAAGAACTCGTAAAAAAGTTGCTTCGGTTTTCATTTTTGGAAACCACAACAACGTCATAACAACATGAAAACACACATTTCCTGTTCAGTGAATGAACTCATGCTTCAAAATAAAAGCATGGCAGTTATAACCTGGATTCCACCACAGCAACGAACACCATGCACACTTTGAACAATTCTTTTAGACTGAGATTCATAATACTAAACATTGGAGAGTTTTGTTGTCATTATAGTCAAGTAAATGCACAAGTAACGGCTTATTTCACTTTGAACTCGCACATAAATATTTTAATTGTTGCATAATTTAGGTAATATTTTTTTTCTGTCTTCTGTTAAAATCATTTTGATAGGTGAGCTCAATAGCTGAAGTAGATTCATACGAGGATGCAGCAGGAAGGCTTTTATTTGTTTAGGTGAAATGTCATGTTTGTTGCATTACTTGTTATGTTACGTCATCTGCATGCACTCCAACATGTTACAGATAATTATATTGATCATGTTTACATTACTTACAGTAAGAATATTTATATTGCACATTAGATAGATTCTTTTACAATGCAAAATTACTCGTATAGTAAAATAATGTAATGTAATGTTACCATAAATTCAACAGACATTCCTTTTTTTTTACGTATCAGAATTCAATTTCTGGTAGCTTTTTGCCTTCGAGTTTCTTGTCTTTTTTATTTTTATTTTTCCTCTTTTTGTCCTCGTCTAGAATCACTGTCAGTGTTTCTTTCTTCTTCTGTGTGGCGCCATCTGGATCTGATTAGAAGAGGGGACACAAATGGATGTTATTAGTTTCACTTTAGGGATGTTCTGATTAAAATTACATGCTTCTGATACCGATCATCAATGAGTGAAATTGGCCGATACTGACACTTAAACACATAATATTTACAGTAAACTACATTTTTTTTGTTGTGTAATGACGTCTGGAGCACCAGATAGTTTGACATGTCTGGGAACGCGATAAACGGATAATTCTTGATATTACTCAACAAATATTATTTTGATAACATATAGCTGCGAGCCAATTGCAACCCCCGAGACAATATTTTGCGCCCCCCACCTCAATATGAAAGTTTAATGTTAGAGCGGCCCACAAGTTTTACATTATTGGCACTTTATAGTGTTGTCAGCTCATCTGTATACTTCACAAACTCATTGTGTGCCCAAATCCAAAACCAAACACTGAGAAACATCACAGGTTCAATGGATTCAACACCAATCAACAAAATGTAAGGATTAACTGGCATCCCTCTCTTATCCAAAAGAATAGAACCAAAGACTTTGGCACAGACCATACAATGACAGGCAGACTCCAACAACTGTCATTAGGCAGACTCAAACGATCCAGTTTTGCCATAAAAAACAAGAATCATGCAACAAAAACATCAACAAAAACTCCCAGACCATGTTGAAACTGTTTTCTTCGCCCTTTGACGCTCCTCCAAGGGAAGAACGAAGAACCACCATCACAGTCAACAGCTCCGTCTCCCAATGAAATGATGATGTAACTAAATGTGTACAATGAAAGATATTCAAAGTGACGTTGTGAAAAGATCTTTAACCTAAGCCATGCTTGAGGAAAGATACCTTCAAAACAGCTGGATCCAAGCATACACCGATGGATCAGCCACTGATGCTGTCAAGTGTAGCGATGCTGGGGTCCACATCCAATTCCTCATGGAGAAAAGCAAGCAGAAGCAGAACCAGCAAGCCTGCTTTGCACCAACTATAAGCAGAAGTTGAAGCACTGATACAGCAGCAAACACCATCAGCAGTGGAGTGGACAACAACACCCAAGACGCATTCTCTGTCTTAGGAGCCTATAATTTCCAGAAAATTAACAGACCTTGAAAAGTCTCTGTAAAACACCCTACAGACAGTCCTACAATGGATCCCCCCCATTATGGTATAGGAAACAAAAACACAGACAAATTGAAAAGGGGGAGCCAATCAAGACCAAGAAAACAACCTAGTCAGCTTGACGGATAAAAATCATCATAAAAGCTCTGTTTAAACTATCACAAAAAGCAGACTCATACCATCAGTTGCCACGACCCGACCAGGTGGTCATACTCAGGTTTCGTACAGGGCACAACAGACTTAACTAACACCTCAACAGAAAGATCAAAGTCATGCCCTCTACGATATATCCATGTGGAGAAGAGGAACAGGACATGGCCCACATTCTACAGGACTGCAGGAATCTCCAAGCGCTAAGGAAGGAAATGTGGCCAGACCCAACACACCTGGAGAAAAAACTGTACTGCCGGGTGGATGATCTACAGAAGATGGTGAGATTCATTCTGATAGCTGGTCTCCAAGTGTAACAAGCGGCAACAAAAAGAAGAAGGAGCTCCACTTAAAAATGTACCGTATTTTTCGGAGTATAAGTCGCTCCAGAGTATAAGTCGCACTTGCTGTAAATGCATAATAAAGAAGGGGGAAATTTATTTTATAAAATCCAACACCAAGAATAGACATTTGAAAGTCAATTTAAAATAAATAAAGAATAGTGAACAACAGGCTGAATAAGTGTACGTTATATGAGGCATAAATAATCAACTGAGAAGGTGCCTGGTATTTTAACCTAACATATTATAGTAAGAGTCATTCAAATAACTATAACATATAGAACCTGCTATACGTTTACCAAACAATCTGTCACTCCTAATCGCTAAATCCCATGAAATATTATACGTCTAGTCTCTTATTTGAATGAGCTAAATAATATTATTTGATATTTTACGGCAATGTGTTAGTAATTTCACACATAAGTTGCTCCTGAATATAAGTCGCACCCCCGGCTGATCTATCAAAAAAACTGCGACTTATAGTCCGAAAAATTCGGTACTTCGTGTCCACAAACAATAATAACTACTACTGGTCAATTTATGCCTGACAATTGCCAATGTACAGGATAAATAGTTCACAAACGATCAATTATTGGACCCACACAATATTAAGACGTACAAAAAGACACAAGTCAACCTATTTAGATGTAAAAGTAGAAAGAAAAGTTATATGGTTTTACTTCCACCCATCCATTCACTTTTTTACCACTTGTCCTTCTTGGGACTGTGGTGGAGCTGGAGCCTATGACATCTGCACTCGGGCAGAAGGCAGAGTACACCCTGGACAAGTCGTCACCCAAATGCTGTAAAAAGCTCTGTGTCCTGTAGATTCTCTTCGGGTACTCTGGCTTTTTCCACCTCCAAAGATATGCACCTTGGGATGTTCTAATTCGCAACACCAAATTAGCCCTAGTGTGTGAATGTGAGTGTGAATGTTGTTTATCTGTGTTGGCCCTGTGTTGAGGTGGTGACTTGTCCATGGTATACCATGCCTTCCGCCCGAGTGCAGCTGGGATAGGCCCTTGGCAAATAGTAGAAAATCGATGAATGGAAAAAGTTATTTCCTGGTGCTGATGCCGGTCGAGCAGCAGGTGCTGATGCCGGTCGAGGAGCAGGTGCTGATGCCGGTCGAGGAGCAGGTGCTGATGCCGGCCGAGGAGCAGGCACTGGTACCAGCCAAGGGACAGGTGCTGCTACAAGCCGAGGACCAGGCACTGGTACCAGCCGAGGGACAAGTACTGGAGTGTGATCCAGACTAGGACTACGACTATGACTACGACTGGGACTGTGACTAGGAGTCAGACTACAACACAGACTACGACTACGGCTAGGATTAGGACTCATACTAGGACTAGGAATTGAACTTGGACTTGGACTAAGACTAGAACTGGGACTAGGG
Source organism: Nerophis ophidion (assembly GCF_033978795.1). Lineage (NCBI taxonomy): Eukaryota > Metazoa > Chordata > Actinopteri > Syngnathiformes > Syngnathidae > Nerophis > Nerophis ophidion. The sequence goes on from NC_084619.1 coordinate 46,105,613, forward strand.
CTAAGACAAGGACTAGGACTTGAACTAAGACTTGGACTTGGGCAAGGACTATGACAATGACTATCAGGTGAAACCCGTGGTGCAGCTAGCCATGGTGGAGGTGGTCTAGCTGGAGGTTGCGGTTTAACATGACGGAACACCGGTGGAGGAGGCCGGGCAGGGGGTAGCGGCTTAGTGGGTCGAAAGACCGGTGGTGGAGGTCTAATAGGTGGTTTAGGCTTAACAGGCCGGAACACCGATGGAAGAGGTCTAGTAGGCCGTTGCGGATTAGTGGGTCGCAGCTGTGCTACCAGCTGTGCTACCTCGGTACTTCGTGTCCACAAACAATAATAACTACTACTGGTCAATTTATGCCTGACAATTGCCAATGTACAGGATAAATAGTTCACAAACGATCAATTATTGGACCCACACAATATTAAGACGTACAAAAAGACACAAGTCAACCTATTTAGATGTAAAAGTAGAAAGAAAAGTTATATGGTTTTACTTCCATCCATCCATTCACTTTTTTACCACTTGTCCTTCTTGGGACTGTGGTGGAGCTGGAGCCTATGCCATCTGCACTCGGGCAGAAGGCAGAGTACACCCTGGACAAGTCGTCACCCAAATGCTGTAAAAAGCTCTGTGTCCTGTAGATTCTCTTCGGGTACTCTGGCTTTTTCCACCTCCAAAGATATGCACCTTGGGATGTTCTAATTCGCAACACCAAATTAGCCCTAGTGTGTGAATGTGAGTGTGAATGTTGTTTATCTGTGTTGGCCCTGCGTTGAGGTGGTGACTTGTCCATGGTGTACCATGCCTTCCGCCCGAGTGCAGCTGGGATAGGCCCTTGGCAAATGGTAGAAAATCGATGAATGGAAAAAGTTATTTCCTGGTGCTGATGCCGGTCGAGCAGCAGGTGCTGATGCCGGCCGAGGAGCAGTTGCTGATGCCGGCCGAGGAGCAGGCACTGGTACCAGCCAAGGGACAGGTGCTGCTACCAGCCGAGGAGCAGGCACTGGTACCAGCCGAGGGACAAGTACTGGAGTGTGATCCAGACTAGGACTACGACTATGACTTGGGCTGTGACTACGACTAGGACTACGACTGGGACTGTGACTAGGAGTCAGACTACAACACAGACTACGACTAGGGCTAGGGTTAGGACTCATACTAGGACTAGGAATTGAACTTGGACTTGGACTAAGACTAGAACTGGGACTAGGGCTAAGACAAGGACTAGGACTTGAACTAAGACTTGGACTTGGGCAAGGACTATGACAATGACTATCAGGTGAAACCCGTGGTGCAGCTAGCCATGGTGGAGGTGGTCTAGCTGGAGGTTGCGGTTTAACATGACGGAACACTGGTGGAGGAGGCCGCGCAGGGAGTAGCGGCTTAGTGGGTTGAAAGACCGGTGGTGGAGGTCTAATAGGTGGTTTAGGCTTAACAGGCCGGAACACCGATGGAAGAGGTCTAGTAGGCCGTTGCGGATTAGTGGCTACAATCACTAGCCCCCCCCCCAAAAAAGGCAGATCCCGGACGCGCTCCCCGTGGTCAGAGACTGAACTTAAAGGTGGGAGGTGGGAGGTCAGGAGGGGGGTAGACTGGGTGGGAGAAAAAGTCACTGGGGGGGAACTTGGCAAACGAGCTTTAAATTTAGAAAAAAAAATATCATGAGGATTAACTACCGAATTAGCTGTTTGTGTGGGCGGCTTGCATGGGGAATTGACTGCATCTAACAAAAATCCTTGGGGTGTGACATCATCCCAAGTGGGCGGGGCGACGTCAACACAGGGAGGTGACTGGTAATGACTAGGCTTATGATTACTAATATTGTCCTTGTAAAGCTTTATCAAAGCGTGCAAGTCCTTAGTGGATAAGTGAGGAAATTAAATAGAAAAAAATTCCTCATAACTGCTATCCTCAAAAAATGGCTGAGAAAAGGAATAAAAAAAAAAAAATCTTCGGTGACGTCATTGGTGGGCGTTAACAGAGTGACGTCACCGTGATTGACAGGAGAGCCGTAGGTTTGCTCTGGCCTCACAGCGCTGTCAGAAGAGTGTTTAGTAATAGTAGAAAGAAACTGACTACCAAACCTCAGGGAAGAGTTCTGGGCTGTGGTCAGCGAGCAGCTGCCCGCGGAAGGAGTCCTCGGATGTGACGCAGCTTGGCAAGGCGAAGACAACAGGTGGTCCCATGCGAGGTGACGAGATGCTGGATGGTTTCTGTTACGTTTTGAACGCGTTGTGATGCTCGAGGTGTCACCCCAAGATGCAAATGGACCAGGACAGGCAGGAATTGCAGATAGGAACTTGGTTTTATAAAAAAAGTAAAAACACTGGTACAAAAACTGACAAAATAAAGCGCGTGCCAATGCTCGGGAAGCTAATGCTAAACTTAGCATGCAGTCTAAAAAGTCCAAGAAGCGCGTGTCGAGTGCACGTGAAGCTAAGGCGAAACTTAGCAAAGGTACAAGAGATTTAGGAAATACTAACGTGACAGTTGCTTACCGCAAACAAACTATCAGGCATAAACTGAGATAGCAGACAGGTTTAAATACTTGCGAAAACAATTACCAACAGGTGTGCGTAGAAACAAGAGCAGGTGGGACGAATCAGAAACCATGGAGACAAGATAAACAAGGAAGTGCACACACAAACTCAGCACCGGAAGAGTCCAAACAATCAAAAAACCAAAAAAAACAGACGAAGGATTTGATCCGGGAAGCGGATCACAACAACAGGAAAATACCAAATAAAGAGAAAAAGCCACCAAAATAGAAACGCAAGACAAGAACTAAAACACTACGCACAGGAAAAAAGCAAAAAAACTCCAAATAAGTCAAGGCGTGATGTGAAAGGTCGCGACAGTACACCTACTTTGAGACAAGAGCTATAGTGATGCATGCTTGGTTATGGATTAAAGTCATATCCAACAATTGCAACAACAACTTTTTATTGTCAATATCGGCTGCTGAGTTTAATTTTTTAATGATTTCTGCTGGCTGTGTGCCTCCACATTTTTTTCAATGAAAAAAATGTCCCTTGGCTCAAAAACACTGATTTAGTCAACGCTGCAGAAATTTGGACTGATGATGCAACTTCTACAAGTTTAAAACATACGACAGTGGTGAGCAGAGATGAAAGCAATGGACACAACCTGCATATTTATTGTAGCCAAGGAATGTCCCACGTGTTGTGGTGTCCCAACACAACCATGGAGTTCCTGTTTCTGCCAGCAATTTTTTCTCCTCCAAAATCAGGCCTGAAAACATAAAGACGCCATCATTGACTACTTTTAGTGAAGCCAGCCAGGGCCGCCCCGCTCTTTATCACAGGCAATGAATAGGGCTCCACAATCAATGGCGGGCCACATTTTGCATGAATAAGCGCATGTAAAATGAATGAATTAATAAATAACAGGGTTTGTCATATGGCTAACTTATTCATTCCTGCTCTTGCTAAGATTATAATGAACGAGTCATACCAAAGACTATAAAAATGGGACCCATTACCTTCCTGCTTGACACTCAGTATCAAGGGTTGGAATTGGGGGTTAAATCACCAAAAAATGATTCCCAGGTACGGCCACCGCTGCTGCTCACTGCTCCCCTCACCTCCCTGGGGGTGATCAAGGGTGATGGGTCAAATGCAGAGAATAATTTCACCACACGTAGTGTGTGTGTGACAATCATTGGTACTTTAACTTAAACTTAATACAAATTGCCTCATATAATACCATTGTCCCCAGTGGCGCTCAGCGGTAGTGCTCGGCTGGTAAACAAGTTAAAAAGTTAAAGTACCTATGGTTGTCACACACACACAAGGTTTGGTGAAATTTGTCCTTTGCATTTGACCCATCCCCTTGATCACCCCCTGGGAGGTGAGGGGAGTAGTGGGCAGCAGCGGTGGCCACGCCCAGGAATCATTTTTGTGTTGAACAGGTTATACTTAGCCGTAGATATCTCAGAAAGATATACAAATTCTTGATTTCATTATGTTCAAAAATATAATTTGTGCAAGTTTAAGCTTGATTCAAAAATATATAAAATTGTTTCACATAAATGTAATGGATGAAGGTGCCCTCAGAATAAAGCCCCTTAATTGTCATTAAATATCCATTCCGAAAGGTCAGACAAAAACAAAATTGTATAAAAACTAGGGGTGTGGGAAAAAATCGATTAGAATTTGAATTACGATTTTTACGTTGTGCGATTCAGAATCGATTCTCTTTTTTTTTTTTAAATCGATTTTTTTTTTAATCAATCCAACAAAACAATACACAGCAATCCCATAACAATGCAATCCAATTCCAAAACTAAACCTGACCCAGCAACACTCAGAACTGCAATAAACAAAGCAATTGAGAGAAGACACAAACACGACACAGAACAAGCCAAAAGTAGTGAAACAAAAATGAATATTATCAACAACAGTATCAATTTTAGTTATAATTTCAGCATAGCAGTGATTAAAAATCCCTCATTGACATTATCATTAGACATTTATAAGATAAAATAAAAAAGAACAATAGTGTCACAGTGGCTTACACTTGCATCGCATCTCATAAGTTTGACAACACACCGTGTCCAATATTTTCACAAAGATAAAATAAGTCATATTTTTGGTTCTTTTAATAGTTAAAACCAATTTAAAATATTGCAATCAGTTGATATAACATTATCCTTTACAATTATAAAAGCTTTTTACAAAAATCTACTACTCTGCTCGCATGTCAGCAGACTGGGATAGATCCTGCTGAAATCTTATGTATTGAATGAATAGAGAATCATTTTAAATCGGGAAAAAAAAGTTTTTGAATCGAGAATCGTGTTGAATTGAAAAAAAAATCGATTTT